>NC_053026.1:401274305-401546072 GCF_003073215.2 Triticum urartu
GGACGCTTCGTATGTCATGTGCACTGCCTTGTACATGATGGTGCTGTACGATCGAGCCCGTGTAGGCCCCACCACGAAAACTTCGGACGAAATCTCTATCATATGTTTGTTCCGGCTTATTCTGCAAGCCAATCCTTTGTTTTGTTTTGAGTTGTGGTATTCGAGTTGCTTCGAAGTCAAATGTTGATTCCATACCTTTCCTAAGTGGCGTTCTCATACTCCGATGTGAATACCAATCCTTCTTGATCATCAAGATTGTTTTTGTCAATCCCTTTTAACCGGCGTGCTTCTCTTCAAGTGGATCTGATCATTTCAACATCCGCAAGATCAAGTATCAGTTTCTTCTGAACGGTGTTTGTTTCATCCGTCTCCAAGTTGCCTTTGTTTTTCCCGCCCACCCACCCTTTTTTCCTCAAGGACTCAGATGTCTTAATCACGTATCCTTTTAGTCTTGTGAAGTCTCTCCATCCTTTTCCGTCAATATTCTTATCCGGTGATTCTCATGAAGATCCTAACGGAGCTTCAAGTTATCATTCTTTGTTTCTTCTCTTCTCCGGTGGTTCCAATTCAAACTTTTGGTGTTGATCATATCCCTTTTTCCCCTCGTTTCTAATGCTTTTCTCATGCCGGTGCTCCTCATAACCATTCATCTCGCTATTCATTTGTTCCGGAGTGCTCAAGATATCTCAAAGATTCATGTTTTCCACTCTGCATTCGTTCAAGATCTTTCGAGGTTGTTATCTCATTCAAGCCTTTTAATTCAACCGGTGCAACCTCTCTTTTAAATCATTTCAACGGTATTTTCTTTTCAGTGGGCCCTAACCCACAGGTCTTTTCCCAGGATCTTACCTGACTCTTCTTATTTTCTCGGAGGTATTCTCAAATTCTTTTCGAAGTTTGACGTAAGAATGATTTTCATCAGTCAAGTGCCTTTCTCCAAGATCTTTCAAATTCTTTTCATCGTTGGCTCAACCTCTTTGTTTGATCCTTTCGGAGTGCATCAGCAATTCATGGTGGTGTTTCTCATCATCATTCTCAGATTTTGAAGACCGAAGAAGAGTTTTTCCTCCATATCTTGCTTCATTCTCTTCAAGATTCGTGCCTCTAGTTTGTTGCCATCCTCTCATGATTTATTTTCGATTGTGCGATTTCTTTCCACCCATCCGGAGTAATTCAGGAGTCTTTTCAGTTTGATTATCCGGAGCCCACCATCTAAGATTTATTCATTCCAGCTTTCAGCTCTCATACTCTAAATCTTACTGGTGCATCATTCAAATATCCTCTAATCAGTGCATGATCTCTTCGTTCTCTCATATATAATTTCTCTCAAGCATCTTCTTTCATTTGCTAATTTTTCACGGTGTTTCTTTATCTTCTCTTCGTTCATTTTCAATTCTTACGGTGGTTCTTCCAAGATTTTGTCTTCCTTCGTTCATCATATCAATTTATTCGTTATTTCAATTCTACCGGTGGTTCGTTGAAGACCTTCCCAAGTTTGACGCTATATCCCTCTTAATCTTTTCTACGAGAATAAGTAATATGTCGAATCCGTTGATTGTCATCAATTTAATCGGTGAAGGATAAGCATAATGTAATTCTTATTCTTGTTTCATCCTAGTGTTTAATTCTTTTTTTCTGGAATGGTTCATCATATCACATTCTCAGTTCGAGATGCTTATCTTTTCTTTTCCGGAGTTCCAAGCTCTAATTATCACGGAGATCCATCTAAATCATTACAAGGTTTCACCTTGTGTTTCCGACTTCTCTTTATTTTCGTTATTCTTTTTGTTTACCGGAGTTCTTCATGAAGGTTCTACATGATGGTTCATCAAGGATTTATATTCCTTCTCGAAACGTTCATCAACTTTCTTTTCAGAGGAGCTCAAGCTTTCTTCATATTGTAATCCGGAGTGCATTTCTGTCTATCGTATCATTGGAGGTGGTATTAGGTCATTCTTGATAATTTGAGTTCATGTTTTCATGATTCACATGTTGTCAAGATCGGGATATTTTAAATCCATCAATCTCGTCATTGGAGCTATCTTGGGTTATATTTCACCTAAAGCCTTCCCTAAGGATTGTTGCTATCTATGGTGTTTATAAATAACCCAAGTTATTCATCTATCCTCCTGGTGAAATAAGCTTCTCATCTCCTTGTTGTTATCAATCCAATATATTGTTTCCGTTAGTGGCAGAATTTCACCTCATAGTTTTGAGATGTTTTCCATAAGACCATATCAAGCTTATTCTTTTCGTTGTTGGTTTTCCAACAACTCCGTTCTAGCATTTGTCGCAAGCGTGCTCCCTCGAGATCTTGTTTCCCTTCGTTCATCCCATTCCATTCTTACTTTTGTTTCGGAGGCAGTGTATTGTGATTTCATCAAGTATCTTCTCATCTTATCAAGTTCTTATTTAATTCCTTTTCTTTTCAATCGGAGTGCTTTCAACCTTATTCTTCCTTGTTCCCCTTTCCTAATGGAGTGTTTTCAACTTCGTTCATCTCCGTTGCTTTCTCTCGGTCTTTGGCTTAACCTCTTCAAGGTTCTTGGTTTTCACTCATTTGTCAAAGGAGCAACTTAGTTTTACCTCTTCTCTTTCTCTTCCGTTTTCCCTCCGGTGCCATTCTAGATCTCGGGACGAGATCCTCTCGTAGTGGTGGAGTGTTGTAACGCCCCGAGACCGATGTGCCAGGTGTCGTCCAGTTATTCATTGTTGTTGTCTTGTCATTGCTTGCGTGTCATGCATTGCATATCATGTCATCATGTGCATTTCATTTGCATATATGTTCGTCTCATGCATCCGAGCATTTTCCCCGTTGTCCGTTTTGCAATCCGGCGCTTCGTTCTCCTCCGGTGGTCATTTCTACCCTCTTCTCGTGTGTGGGGATTAAACATTTCTGGTTTGGACCGAGACTTGCCAAGGGGCCTTGGTTTACGACCGGTAGACCGCCTGTCAAGTTTCGTACCATTTGGACTTCGTTTGATGCTCCAACGGTTAACCGAGGGACTGAGAAGGCCTCGTGTGTGTTGCAGCCCAACACCCTTCCATTTTGGCCCAAAACCCACCTAAACCCTCTCTATCATCTCGGTCATTCGATCACGATCGCGTGGCCGAAAACCGCACCTCATTTGGACTCTCCTAGCTCCCTCTACCTATAAATATGTGGCTCTCCCCGAATTTTCGCGCAGTCCAAACCCTAGCGTCTTCCTCCTCGCGCCACCGGACATGTCCGTCCCGCCGCTGGACGTGTCCACCGCCGCCGCCACATCACTCCGACCAATGGGAGCCTGCCACATCATCTCGGCGACCGCTCCCGGCCAACCGGAGCGCGCCACATCAGCCCGCGCCGCGCCCTCTCTCTCCTCCCCGCCACGCGGCCTGCGGGGCCCAGATCCGGCCCGCGCGGGCCCGGTCACCGCCGCCGTCCGCAGGCACTTGCACGCACCCGCCGCCACCTGCTCGGTCGCCGGCCACCGCGCGCCGCCGCCACCTCGCGCCGGCGCCGCCACTCCGGCCGCCGTGCGCCATGCCCCGCCGCCGTCCTTCGTCGCCGCCGTCCTCGACCGCCGCGCCGGCGCGCCCCGCCCGCGCCGCTCCGGCCAACGTCCTCGCCAGCGCCCTGCCGGAGCTCCTCCGCCGTCCGGCCACCGCCTCGCCTCCCTCCGGCGCCGCCCCGCTGCGACCTCGCCGGAGCTTCGCTCCTCGCTGGCGACGCGCTCGCCGGAGCCCCGCTCCGGTCGGATCCGAGGAGGGTGGATGAGATCCACCCATCCCTCCAACCAAACGGCGTCCTCCGTCCCGGATCCGCGCCGTCCCGCTTCTCCTCGTCCCTTTGACTTTTTGCGGAGGGTATAATTTCACTAAGTCCCCGAAATTCCCAGTTTCATATGCTCATGTTCATCATGTCGTAACTTTGCATCCGTAGATCCGTTTTGGGCTTGTAGCATATCAAAATGTTCATCTCAGAGAGTGCATCATTTCATCTCATTGCATCATTTTCATTTGAGCTCATCTTGATGCCCGAAATGCTGTTGGAAGATTGCTATTTGAGATAATTGTCAGATCTGCTGCTCCATTTAGATATTTGTCATTTTTGCCATGATTAATGTGTGCATGATATGTCCCTGAACTCTACATATGTTTTGTTATATGCTTTGTCATCTTTCCAGAGGTGCCATCCATGTATTTTTGTGATGTGTGTGGTGACTAGCACAAGCTTGCAAAGTAGTGCATTCGTTAATGCTGATTTCAGGGACTTAGGATTTCTCTAAGTCCTTGATCTGTTTTTATTAATGTGCCATATGTTCATGTTGTTTCCTAGTGATCCGTGCCTCTTTTGAGGATGATCAGTAAGGATGATTTGTTAATATTGTGGTGCTCTATCCATCCATGTCTTTGTTTGCAATTATGGAGCACCCTAGCCTGAGTCAATCGAGCTCTACTTTTGCTATTTCGTGAATCTGGGCAGATTGTCTACTTGTTAGCGATTTTGCCGAGGATGTTGTAGTTGATCCGTGCATGCTATGTTGTTGTTCTTGCCATGAATAGCTTGTATAATGTGTATTCTTGATGGGTGTATGCTTAGATTGTCATGACTTGCTCTGTAGTGAGTGCATCAAGCTCGTAAACATGCCTACTTGATATCTGTTTCAGCATGTTCCAGTTTTCACTAAGTCTGAAAACTGATTATGTTTTTGCCATGTTCACATGCTTGCAAATGTATTTTCCGATCCCTTTTGGCTCAAGGTCACTAAGGGACTTTTGTTAAGCTCTTTGAGTAGATCCATGACATGCTTTACTTTGCCATGTTCAGGTTCTGTAGCATATAGTTTTCTTGCTCCAAAGTGTGCTACCTGATCTGAAATTCCAGACAAGTGTTAATTTCACTAAGTCCGAGATCTGTTTACTAAATGCATTTTTGCCATGCTTGTTTGAACCTGTTAATGGATGAATTGGCCATACCTCAGTGTTCATCTTTTGTTAAGCATCATGAATGCATCCCTGCCATGTATTTTGATGCCATGTTTGGGTGCTGTAGCATGTTCATCTTGTTGCATTTAGATGGCTACTTGCTGTTTATCGCAGACCGGTGCCATATTTGAATTGCTTGCCATTTCCAAACCGTAACTCCGATTCTGGTGATCTTTATATCGTTTTCAAGAGAAATTATCTCACCTTTCCAGTGGCACACTTGGATTTCCAGGTTGAGGCCAGGTTCATTTGTTCCTTGTCAAATCATGCATATGCATCGCATAACGCATCCCGCATATCATACCATGTTCTTGTGTTGGTTGTTTACTATGTTGTGTGCTTCTTTCCGGTGTTGCTTCTTCGGGTTGGATCCGGTAACGTCGTGATTGTGAGGACCCGTTCGTCTACGTCCATTTGTCTTCTTCATGGACTCGTTCTTCTTCCTTGCGGGATTTCAGGCAAGATGACCATACCCTCGAAATCACTTCTATCTTTGCTTGCTTAGTTGCTCGCTCTTTTGCTATGCCTATGCTGCGATAACTACCACTTGCTTATCATGCCTCCCATATTGTTGAACCAAGCCTCTAACCCACCTTGTCCTAGCAAACCGTTGATTGGCTATGTTACCGCTTTGCTCAGCCCCTCTTATAGCGTTGTTAGTTGCAGGTGAAGATTGAAGTTTGTTCCTTGTTGGAACATGGAGATGTTGTTCCTTGTTGGAACATGTTTACTTGTTGGGATATCACATTATATCTTATTTAATTAATGCATCTATATACTTGGTAAAGGGTGGAAGGCTCGGCCTTATGCCTGGTGTTGTTCCACTCTTGCCTGCCCTAGTTTCCGTCATATCGGTGTTATGTTCGGATTTTGCCGTTCCTTACGGTTGGGTTATAATGGATCCCCTTGACAGTTTCGCTTTGAATAAAACTCCTCCAGCAAGGCCCAACCTTGGTTTTATACCATTCGCCACACCCTCTTTTTCCCTTGGGTTAGGCGCGTGCCCAAGGGTCATCTTTATTTTAACCCCCCCGGGCCAGTGCTTGTCTAAGTGTTGGTCCAACTAGAGCCGTGCATGCGCCCCTCGGCAAACTCGAGGTTTGGTTAGTTGTATCGGAGCTTCTACCGTGTTGCCCTGAGAACAGAGATATGTGCAGCTCCTATCGGGATGTCGGCGCAATCCGGCGGGTCTTGCTGGAGACTTGTTTTACCCTATGTCGAGGATGTCTTGTTGAACCGGGATACCGAGTCTTGATCGGAAATGTCTCGGAGGAGTCTATTCCTTCGTTGACCGTGAGAGCTTGTGATGGGCTAAGTTGGACACCCCTGCAGGGATTTGAACTTTCGAAAGCCGTGCCCGCGGTTATGGGCAGATGGGAATTTGTTAATGTCCGGTTGTAGAAAACCTGAAGTTGACCTTAATTAAAATGCATCAACCGCGTGTGTAACCGTGATGGTCTCTTTCCGGCGGAGTCCGGGAAGTGAACACGGTGTTGGAGTTATGCTTGACGTAGGTTGTTCTAGGATCACTTCTTGATCATACTTTCTCGACCGTGCTTTGCCTTCTCTTCTCGCTCTCATTTGCGTATGTTAGCCACCATATATGCTAGTCGCTTGCTGCAGCTCCACCTCATACCTTTACCTTACCCATAAGCTTAAATAGTCTTGATCGCGAGGGTGCGAGATTGCTGAGTCCCCGTGGCTCACAGATACTTCCAAAACCAGCTTGCAGGTGCCGATGAGTCCGTGCAGATGACGCAACCAAGCTCAGGAGGAGCTCGATGAAGATCTTGTCCTTTATGTTGTTTCGTTCTAGTTGATCAGTAGTGGAGCCCAGTTGGGGTCGATCGGGGACCTTGTCGCATTTGGGGTTCTTCTTTTATTTTGGTTTCGTAGTCGGACCTTGATTGTATCTGGTTGATGTAATGCTTTATTCATGTAATTGTGTGAAGTGCGATTGTAAGCCAACTATGTATCTTTTCCCTTATGTATTACATGGGTTGTGTGAAGATTACCTCACTTGCGACATTGCTTTCAATGCGGTTATGCCTCTAAGTCGTGCTTCGACACGTGGGAGATATAGCCGCATCGAGGTGCATACAAGTTGGTATCAGAGCCTTCCCCGACCTTAGGAGCCCCCATTGCTTGATCGTTTTTAGCGCCGAGTTGCTGTCTAGAAAAATGTTTTGAGTCATTTAGGAATTTATATATCGGAGAGTTTAGGAATTCTTTTTACTTCCCCCAGTCTCCTCATCGCTCTGGTAAGGCATCCTGACGTAGAGTTTTGACTTCTTCTCTTCTCAAATTTCACTAAAAAAATTAGGATCACGCGGTATCTTGGAATCGTTCCGATGGTTTTTGATGAGAGAACATTGTCTTGGTGCCTCCTGTCAGGGGTTTAGTGGAAGTGTCCCGGGAGTTGAGCTCTGAGGTGTTGTCTTCATAATTTTATCGTGCAGTTCTGGAATACCTGAGTTAGTACGCCGACATCGAAAATCTCTTTTATGCAGTTCGTTGGTGAGATAACCTCGACGCCACCCAGTACTGGGGCGGGAGTTCGGGAGTATTGCCATAACTTGTATAACGGATGTTTTTCGAAGGTTGAGGTAGATGATTTCCGAAGGTTTCTTGGTTTTGTGTTGAAGGATGGATACAGCTGGATGTAGGATTTGCTATATTTGGGTGAGATATTATGCTTCCCCTGTATCCCCAACACCTGATTGCATAACCGGAAAATTTCGGGAGTTTCATAGTGGGAATTCAAGTAGCTCTAGGATATCTTTCCCGACAGATGTATGATATGAAATTGGGGTTCGACGTCTAGTGGTCCGCCTATTCACGGTCGGTTTTACAGTGGTCTTGTTGTGTCTTAAAGAGTCCTTGGCTATGCCGACTCGGGGGACGCTTCGTATGTCATGTGCACTGCCTTGTACATGATGGTGCTGTACGATCGAGCCCGTGTAGGCCCCACCACGAAAACTTCGGACGAAATCTCTATCATATGTTTGTTCCGGCTTATTCTGCAAGCCAATCCTTTGTTTTGTTTTGAGTTGTGGTATTCGAGTTGCTTCGAAGTCAAATGTTGATTCCATACCTTTCCTAAGTGGCGTTCTCATACTCCGATGTGAATACCAATCCTTCTTGATCATCAAGATTGTTTTTGTCAATCCCTTTTAACCGGCGTGCTTCTCTTCAAGTGGATCTGATCATTTCAACATCCGCAAGATCAAGTATCAGTTTCTTCTGAACGGTGTTTGTTTCATCCGTCTCCAAGTTGCCTTTGTTTTTCCCGCCCACCCACCCTTTTTTCCTCAAGGACTCAGATGTCTTAATCACGTATCCTTTTAGTCTTGTGAAGTCTCTCCATCCTTTTCCGTCAATATTCTTATCCGGTGATTCTCATGAAGATCCTAACGGAGCTTCAAGTTATCATTCTTTGTTTCTTCTCTTCTCCGGTGGTTCCAATTCAAACTTTTGGTGTTGATCATATCCCTTTTTCCCCTCGTTTCTAATGCTTTTCTCATGCCGGTGCTCCTCATAACCATTCATCTCGCTATTCATTTGTTCCGGAGTGCTCAAGATATCTCAAAGATTCATGTTTTCCACTCTGCATTCGTTCAAGATCTTTCGAGGTTGTTATCTCATTCAAGCCTTTTAATTCAACCGGTGCAACCTCTCTTTTAAATCATTTCAACGGTATTTTCTTTTCAGTGGGCCCTAACCCACAGGTCTTTTCCCAGGATCTTACCTGACTCTTCTTATTTTCTCGGAGGTATTCTCAAATTCTTTTCGAAGTTTGACGTAAGAATGATTTTCATCAGTCAAGTGCCTTTCTCCAAGATCTTTCAAATTCTTTTCATCGTTGGCTCAACCTCTTTGTTTGATCCTTTCGGAGTGCATCAGCAATTCATGGTGGTGTTTCTCATCATCATTCTCAGATTTTGAAGACCGAAGAAGAGTTTTTCCTCCATATCTTGCTTCATTCTCTTCAAGATTCGTGCCTCTAGTTTGTTGCCATCCTCTCATGATTTATTTTCGATTGTGCGATTTCTTTCCACCCATCCGGAGTAATTCAGGAGTCTTTTCAGTTTGATTATCCGGAGCCCACCATCTAAGATTTATTCATTCCAGCTTTCAGCTCTCATACTCTAAATCTTACTGGTGCATCATTCAAATATCCTCTAATCAGTGCATGATCTCTTCGTTCTCTCATATATAATTTCTCTCAAGCATCTTCTTTCATTTGCTAATTTTTCACGGTGTTTCTTTATCTTCTCTTCGTTCATTTTCAATTCTTACGGTGGTTCTTCCAAGATTTTGTCTTCCTTCGTTCATCATATCAATTTATTCGTTATTTCAATTCTACCGGTGGTTCGTTGAAGACCTTCCCAAGTTTGACGCTATATCCCTCTTAATCTTTTCTACGAGAATAAGTAATATGTCGAATCCGTTGATTGTCATCAATTTAATCGGTGAAGGATAAGCATAATGTAATTCTTATTCTTGTTTCATCCTAGTGTTTAATTCTTTTTTTCTGGAATGGTTCATCATATCACATTCTCAGTTCGAGATGCTTATCTTTTCTTTTCCGGAGTTCCAAGCTCTAATTATCACGGAGATCCATCTAAATCATTACAAGGTTTCACCTTGTGTTTCCGACTTCTCTTTATTTTCGTTATTCTTTTTGTTTACCGGAGTTCTTCATGAAGGTTCTACATGATGGTTCATCAAGGATTTATATTCCTTCTCGAAACGTTCATCAACTTTCTTTTCAGAGGAGCTCAAGCTTTCTTCATATTGTAATCCGGAGTGCATTTCTGTCTATCGTATCATTGGAGGTGGTATTAGGTCATTCTTGATAATTTGAGTTCATGTTTTCATGATTCACATGTTGTCAAGATCGGGATATTTTAAATCCATCAATCTCGTCATTGGAGCTATCTTGGGTTATATTTCACCTAAAGCCTTCCCTAAGGATTGTTGCTATCTATGGTGTTTATAAATAACCCAAGTTATTCATCTATCCTCCTGGTGAAATAAGCTTCTCATCTCCTTGTTGTTATCAATCCAATATATTGTTTCCGTTAGTGGCAGAATTTCACCTCATAGTTTTGAGATGTTTTCCATAAGACCATATCAAGCTTATTCTTTTCGTTGTTGGTTTTCCAACAACTCCGTTCTAGCATTTGTCGCAAGCGTGCTCCCTCGAGATCTTGTTTCCCTTCGTTCATCCCATTCCATTCTTACTTTTGTTTCGGAGGCAGTGTATTGTGATTTCATCAAGTATCTTCTCATCTTATCAAGTTCTTATTTAATTCCTTTTCTTTTCAATCGGAGTGCTTTCAACCTTATTCTTCCTTGTTCCCCTTTCCTAATGGAGTGTTTTCAACTTCGTTCATCTCCGTTGCTTTCTCTCGGTCTTTGGCTTAACCTCTTCAAGGTTCTTGGTTTTCACTCATTTGTCAAAGGAGCAACTTAGTTTTACCTCTTCTCTTTCTCTTCCGTTTTCCCTCCGGTGCCATTCTAGATCTCGGGACGAGATCCTCTCGTAGTGGTGGAGTGTTGTAACGCCCCGAGACCGATGTGCCAGGTGTCGTCCAGTTATTCATTGTTGTTGTCTTGTCATTGCTTGCGTGTCATGCATTGCATATCATGTCATCATGTGCATTTCATTTGCATATATGTTCGTCTCATGCATCCGAGCATTTTCCCCGTTGTCCGTTTTGCAATCCGGCGCTTCGTTCTCCTCCGGTGGTCATTTCTACCCTCTTCTCGTGTGTGGGGATTAAACATTTCTGGTTTGGACCGAGACTTGCCAAGGGGCCTTGGTTTACGACCGGTAGACCGCCTGTCAAGTTTCGTACCATTTGGACTTCGTTTGATGCTCCAACGGTTAACCGAGGGACTGAGAAGGCCTCGTGTGTGTTGCAGCCCAACACCCTTCCATTTTGGCCCAAAACCCACCTAAACCCTCTCTATCATCTCGGTCATTCGATCACGATCGCGTGGCCGAAAACCGCACCTCATTTGGACTCTCCTAGCTCCCTCTACCTATAAATATGTGGCTCTTCCCGAATTTTCGCGCAGTCCAAACCCTAGCGTCTTCCTCCTCGCGCCACCGGACATGTCCGTCCCGCCGCTGGACGTGTCCACCGCCGCCGCCACATCACTCCGACCAATGGGAGCCTGCCACATCATCTCGGCGACCGCTCCCGGCCAACCGGAGCGCGCCACATCAGCCCGCGCCGCGCCCTCTCTCTCCTCCCCGCCACGCGGCCTGCGGGGCCCAGATCCGGCCCGCGCGGGCCCGGTCACCGCCGCCGTCCGCAGGCACTTGCACGCACCCGCCGCCACCTGCTCGGTCGCCGGCCACCGCGCGCCGCCGCCACCTCGCGCCGGCGCCGCCACTCCGGCCGCCGTGCGCCATGCCCCGCCGCCGTCCTTCGTCGCCGCCGTCCTCGACCGCCGCGCCGGCGCGCCCCGCCCGCGCCGCTCCGGCCAACGTCCTCGCCAGCGCCCTGCCGGAGCTCCTCCACCGTCCGGCCACCGCCTCGCCTCCCTCCGGCGCCGCCCCGCTGCGACCTCGCCGGAGCTTCGCTCCTCGCTGGCGACGCACTCGCCGGAGCCCCGCTCCGGTCGGATCCGAGGAGGGTGGATGAGATCCACCCATCCCTCCAACCAAACGGCGTCCTCCGTCCCGGATCCGCGCCGTCCCGCTTCTCCTCGTCCCTTTGACTTTTTGCGGAGGGTATAATTTCACTAAGTCCCTGAAATTCCCAGTTTCATATGCTCATGTTCATCATGTCGTAACTTTGCATCCGTAGATCCGTTTTGGGCTTGTAGCATATCAAAATGTTCATCTCATAGAGTGCATCATTTCATCTCATTGCATCATTTTCATTTGAGCTCATCTTGATGCCCGAAATGCTGTTGGAAGATTGCTATTTGAGATAATTGTCAGATCTGCTGCTCCATTTAGATATTTGTCATTTTTGCCATGATTAATGTGTGCATGATATGTCCCTGAACTCTACATATGTTTTGTTATATGCTTTGTCATCTTTCCAGAGGTGCCATCCATGTATTTTTGTGATGTGTGTGGTGACTAGCACAAGCTTGCAAAGTAGTGCATTCGTTAATGCTGATTTCAGGGACTTAGGATTTCTCTAAGTCCTTGATCTGTTTTTATTAATGTGCCATATGTTCATGTTGTTTCCTAGTGATCCGTGCCTCTTTTGAGGATGATTTGTTAATATTGTGGTGCTCTATTCATCCATGTCTTTGTTTGCAATTATGGAGCACCCTAGCCTGAGTCAATCGAGCTCTACTTTTGCTATTTCGTGAATCTGGGCAGATTGTCTACTTGTTAGCGATTTTGCCGAGGATGTTGTAGTTAATCCGTGCATGCTATGTTCATGTTGTTTACTAATGATGCCACATCACCACGATTATTATTGTTAGTTTCACGATGATTCAAATCTCGTTCCGAATTCAAATTCAAAATCAAGTCAGACAATAAAAATTTTCAAATATTAAATTTAAAGTGTTCGAAATGTAGAAAATAAATCCTAGATGATTATGGTGGTGAAACCACTTTTTTATAAATTATTTAAATACTCTAAAATAAATAAAACAACATCTTAAACAATTAAATAAATGCCTTTTATATTTAGTAAAATACTAAACTATTTTATTTGGGTGCCATAATTAATATGGCAGTAGTATATTTAGTTATACTAAATCAGGAACTACTTTTATCTTTCTAGAATAGAAAATAAATTAGAGACTAAAAGAAAACAGAATAGGGAAATAAGTAAAAAAAAAACAAAAAAAACCAACAAGCTCCTGTGCGGGTGGGCTTTATGTAGCTATAGTGTTTTGGCCCAGCCCATAAAGGCTTTTCCTCCCACCTCTATACAGAGTAGAGGAGGCCATGGTGCTGTGCACGCACGCATGCCGTCCACGCCACCGATTGTCGCCGTGTCGATCATCTGGGCACTCCAGGAGATGGATAAGAAGACCCCCGACGACTTGGACGAACCCTAACCCTCACTTATCCCCTTGCTCGCCCTTTTTCTCGAAAATTTGCTCGTCCCCGAGTTACTGTCGTCGTCACCCCATCGATCCCGCGGCCACCGGCCTCCCCTCGCCGCGTCAAGATGTCCACGAGCTCTCTCGTCGTCTACTCCTTCGACTACCCCCATTAAATCAAGACGGGCCGCACCGCATGCTCGGCATCGAGTCATTCCCCGCCTGTGGCCGCCGCATCTCGTCGCCGGTTGTCACTGCTACGGGACGCCCCCAACCTCCCAACCTCCTCCATGAGCGCTGGGATGAGCCCCACTACCGATTACCTCGCTTTCCCCTTTCGATCTTGTGTCATTTGCCGCTGCTCCGGTGCTTGCCGTGGTCGCCATGGCTGCAGCTCCATCCGGCCATGCCCTGGCCGCAAACCCGCGAGCGCCTGCCTGAGCGTGGCCTCGCGCCACTGCCTACCACTGCTCGCCCCGCCGTGCCTTGCTGCTCCCCCTCGCGCTGTGCCTGCCCGGCCGTTGCCGCCTACTGCTTAGCGCCGCTGCTTGTACTGCTGTTGTTGCTCGCGTACTGCAGCTGCTCACGAACTGCCCCTGCTATGCTACTGCTGCTGCCCGTTGCTCTGCAGATGATGCTAGTCGTTGCCGTTGTTTAGTTGCTGCTGCTCAGTTGCTTCTACTGCTACCGCTGCAGGCCATAGCCATGGCCAATCGCTGCTATGTGTGTGTGAGTGCGTTCTGTGTGTGTGCGCCATGCGTGTGGACGGCCCTTGTTTAAATTAGTACTATGGTTTAGCTAGTACGTATTAATTTGTGTTAAAATAGTCTAGTAGTAGATGACATGTAGGCCCCATTAAATAAGTTAGTTTTTTTTGCTAAATAGTCCATGACATGTGGGCCACACCTATCCTTTTGACTAGCCAAGTTGACTTAAATATTTCAGAAAATGAAATAGACTTTAGAAATTCATATAAATTAAACCGTAACTCGGATGAAAATGCTTTCTACATGAAAGTTGCTCAGAACGACGAGACGAATCTGGATACGCAGCCCGTTCGTCCGCCGCGCATCCCTAGCATAGCGAACACGCAACTTTCCCCCCGATTCATCTATCCAAAAACGCGAAACACCGGGGATATTTTCCCGGATGTTTCCTCCCTTCACCAGTACCACCTCATACCGCGGTATAACACCCTTAGCACCACTTATTGTCTTGTCATGCATATGTTTGCTTGTATTTACTGTTTCTTCCCCCTCTCCTCTCCGGCAGACCCCGAGACCGCCGCCGGCGACCCCCAGTTCGACTACGGTGTCGACGACCCCTCCTTCTTGCCGGAGCAACCAGGCAAGCCCCCCCCCCTTTTGATCACCAGATATCGCCTACTCTTCTCTCTACTGCTTGCATTAGAGTAGTGTAGCATGTTACTGTTTTTCGTTAATCCTACTCTGATGCATAGCCTGTCATTGTTACTACAACTGTTGATACCTTACCTGCAATCCTAAATGCTTAGTATAGGATGCTAGATTATCATCAGTGGCCCTACATTCTTGTCAGTCTGTCATGCTATACTATCGGTCCGTGATCACGTCGGGTGTTGATCACGGGTAAATACATAGATATATACATTCTATACAGGTGGTGACTAAAGTTGGGTCGGCTCGTTGAGTACCCGCAAGTGATTCTGATGTGGGGGCTGAAGGGGCAGGTGGCTCCATCCAGGTAGTGGTGGGCCTGAGTTCCCGACGGCCCCCGACTGTTACTTTGAGGCGAAGCGACAGGGTAGGTTGAGACCACCTAGGAGAGAGGTGGGCCTGGCCCTGGTCGGCGTCCGCGGTTATTTTTAAATAACACGCTTAATGAGATCTTGGTATTTGATCTGAGTCTAGCCACTGGCCTATACGCACTAACCAACTATGCGGGGACAGTTATGGGCACTCGACGTCATGGTATCAGCCGAAGCCTTCGTGACGTCAGCGACTGAGCGGCGCGCGCCGGGTTGGACTGGAATGCCTGCTCTTGTATAAGGGAGGCTAGGTCTGCTCATCGGCCGCGTACGCAACGTGCAGGTGTGCAATGGGCGATGGGCCCAGACCCCTGCGCCATAGGATTTAGACCGGCGTGCTGACCTCTCTGTTGTGCCTAGGTAGGGTTGCGACGTGTAGATCTTCCGAGGCCGGGCATGACCCAGACAAGTGTGTCCGGACAAAGGGGATCGAGCGTGTTGGGAAATGTGGTGCACCCCTGCAGGGAAGTTAATCTATTCGAATAGCCGTGATCTTCGGTAACAGGACGGCTTGGAGTTGTACCTTGACCTTATGACAACTAGAACCGGATACTTAATAAAACACACCCTTTCAAGTGCCAGATACAACCCGGTGGTCGCTCTCTAACAGGGCGACGAGGAGAGGATCATCGGGTAAGATTATGCTATGCGATGTTACTTGGTGAACTTACCATCTACTCTCTTCTTCTGCTGCAAGACGGAGGTTACCAGAAGCATAGTCTTCGATAGGACTAGCTATCCCCCTCTTATTTTGGCATCCTGCAGTTCAATCCACATATGCTACCCTTTTCCATTTGATACCAATGCATACATATGTAGTGTAGCTCCTTGCTTGCGAGTACTTTGGATGAGTACTCACGGTTGCTTTGCTCCCTCTTTTTCCCCTTTCTATACCCGATTGCTGCGACCAGACGATGGAGACCAGGAGCCAGACGCCACCGTCGACGATGACTGTTGCTACTCTGGAAGTGCCTACTACTACGTGCAGGCCGCTGATGACGACCAGGAGTGGTTTAGGAGGATCCCAGGCAGGAGGCCTGCGCCTCTTTCGATCTGTATCCCAGTTTGTGCTAGCCTTCTTAAGGCAAACTTGTTTAACTTATGTCTGTACTCAGATATTGTTGCTTCCGCTGACTCGTCTATGATCGAGCTCTTGTATTCGAGCCCTCGAGGCCCCTGACTTGTAATATGATGCTTGTATGACTTATTTTATTGGTAGAGTTGTGTTGTGATATCTTCCCGTGAGTCCCTGATCTTGATCGTAGACGTTTGCGCGTATGATTAGTGTACGATTGAATCGGGGGCGTCACAGATATGCTCCAAAGCCCTCAACTACTTTCTCACATCCACATATGACCTAAACCAAAAGTCAAACTCGGCCCCACCGATTCTTTCTATCCGACACCACTGAGTTCAGATGTCATAGCCACTGCCACAAACCCTAGGCAAATCGGTCTCACCGATAGGGATCTCGGTCTCACCGAAATGGAATTGTAATCTCTCTGTTTCTCTTCGTAACGTTTCGGTCCCACCGAGATTGCAATGTAAACTCTCTGTTTCCCTTTCGTAACATTTCGGTCTCACCGAAATGAGCGAATCGGTCCCACCGAGTTTACCTGACCAACTCTTTGGTTGGCTTATTACCAAAATCGGTCTCACCGAGTTTGTGTAATCGGTCTCACCGATATTACGTTATGCCCTAACCCTAACCATATCGGTCCTACCGAGTTGCATGTCGGTCCCACCAAAAATCTTAACGGTCACTAGATTTGCTGAATCGGTCCGACCGAGTTTACCAATTCGGTCCCACCGAGATTGGCAAGTTGTGTGTAACGGTTAGATTTTGTGTGGAGGCTATATATACCCCTCCACCACCTCTTCATTCGAGACATCAGAACGAACCTACACTTCCAACTTACCTTTTCTGAGAGAGAGCCACCTACACTTGTGTTGAGGCCAAGATATTCCATTCCTACCATATAAATCTTGATCTCTAGCCTTCCCCAAGTTGCTTTCCACTCAAATCTTCTTTCCACCAAATCCATGTCCTGTGACAGAGAGTTGAGTGTTGGGGAGACTATCATTTGAAGCACAAGAGCAAGGAGTTCATCATCAACACACCATTTGTTACTTCTTGGAGAGTGGTGTCTCCTAGATTGGCTAGGTGTCACTTGGGAGCCTCCGACAAGATTGTGGAGTTGAACCAAGGAGTTTGTAAGGGCAAGGAGATCGCCTACTTCGTGAAGATCTACCGTTAGTGAGGCAAGTCCTTCATGGGCGACGGCCATGGTGAAATAGACAAGGTTGCTTCTTCGTGGACCCTTCGTGGGTGGAGCCCTCCGTGGACTCGTGCAACCGTTACCCTTCGTGGGTTGAAGTCTCCATCAACGTGGATGTACGATAGCACCACCTATCGGAACCATGACAAAAACATCCATGTCTCCTATTGCGTTTGAATCCTCCAAGCCCTTCCCTTTACATTTTTGCAAGTTGCATGCTTTACTTTCCGCTGCTCATATACTCTTTGCATGCTTGCTTGAATTGTGTTAAGATTGCTTGACTTGTCCAAAATTGCTAAAATCTGCCAACAACTAAAATTGGGAAAATGATAAGTTTTATTTGGTCAAGTAGTCTAATCACCCCCCTGTAGACATACTTTCGATCCTACATATACCTTAGCATGATTCTGGCAAGGGAGTACAATAGTGATCTAGGAGTAGATCACTGGACAACGGTTAAAATTATTCTTAGAGGACTAAGGAAATATTTCTCGGTTATGGAGGTGATAAAAGAGTTCGTCGTAAAGAGTTACGTCGATGCAAGCTTTTTACATCGATCTACTGGATACATATTGAAAGTGGGAGCAATTAGCTAGAGTAGCTCCATGCAGAGCATTGTAGACATAGAAATTTGCGAAATACATACGGATCTGAATGTTGCAGACCCGTAGACTAAACTTCTCTCACAAGCAAAACATGATCGCTCTTTGGGTGTTAATCACATAGCGATGTGAACTAGATTATTGACTCTAGTAAACCCTTTGGGTTTTAGTCACATGGAGATGTGAACTAATCACATAAAGATGTGAACTAGATTATTGACTCTAGTGCAAGTGGGAGACTGAAGAAAATATGCCCTGGAGGCAATAATAAAGTTATTATTTATTTCCTTATATCATGATAAATGTTTATTATTCATCCTAGAATTGTATTAACCCGAAACTTAGTACATGTGTGAATACATAGACAAACAGAGTGCCACTAGCATGCCTCTACATGACTAGCTCGTTGAATCAAAGATGGTTAAGTTTCCTAGCCATAGACATGAGTTGTCATTTGATTAACGGGATCACATCATTAGAGAATGATGTGATTTACTTGACCCATTCCGTTAGCTTAGCATTTGATCGTTTAGTATATTGCTATTGCTTTCTTCATCACTTATACATGTTCCTATGACTATGAGATTATGCAACTCCCGAATACCGGAGGAACACTTCGTGTGCTACCAAACGTCACAACATAACTGGGTGATTATAAAGGTGCTCTACAGGTTTCTCCGATGGTACTTGTTGAGTTGGCATAGATCGAGATTAGGATTTGTCACTCCGATTGTCGGAGAGGTATCTCTGGGCCCTCTCAGTAATGCACATCACTATAAGCCTTACAAGCATTGTAACTAATGAGTTAGTTACGGGATGATGTATTACGGAACGAGTAAAGAGACTTGCCGGTAACGAGATTGAACTAGGTATTGAGATACCAACAATCGAATCTCGGGCAAGTAACATACAGATGACAAAGGGAACAACGTATGTTGTTATGCGGTTTGACCGATAAAGATCTTCGTAGAATATGTGGGAGCCAATATGAGCATCCAGGTTCCGCTATTGGTTAGTGACCGGAGGCGTGTCTCGGTCATGTCTACATAGTTCTCGAACCCGTAGGGTCAGCACGCTTAAAGTTATGTGACGATCGGTATTATGAGTTTTTGTGTTTTGATGTACCGAAGGTAGTTCGGAGTCCCGGATATGATCACGGACATGACGAGGAGTCTCGAAATGGTTGAGACATAAAGATCGATATATTGGACGACTATGTTCGGACACCGGAAGTGTTTCGGGAGGTTTCAGACATATACCGGAGTACCGGGGGGTTACCGGAAGCCCCCGGGGAGTATATTGGGCCTACTGGGCCCTAGTGGGAGAAGAGGAGGGGCGGCCAGGGCAGCCGCGCCCCCTCGCCCTCTAGTCCGAATTGGACAAGGAGGGGGGTGGCGCCCCCTTTCCTTCTCTTCTTCTCTCCCTTCCTTCTCCTCTCCTACTCCTACTTGGAAGGGGGAAGTCCTACTCCCGGTGGGAGTAGGACTCCTCATGGGGCGCTCCATAGGAGGCCGGCCCCCTCCCCCTCCTCCACTCCTTTATATACGGGGAGGGGGGCACCCCTTGGAGACACAACAATTGATCATTGATCTCTTAGCCGTGTGCGGTGCCCCCCTCCACCATAATCCACCTCGGTCATATCATAGCGGTGCTTAGGCGAAGCTCTGCGTCGGTAGCTTCATCAACACTGTCACCATGCCGTCGTGCTGACGAAGCTCTTCCCGGAAGCACTACTGGATTGTGAGTTCGCGGGACGTCACCGAGCTGAACGTGTGCTGAACGCGGAGGTGCCATACGTTTGGTACTGAGGATCGGTCGATTGTGAAGACGTACGACTACATCAACCGCGTTGTCATAACGCTTCCGCTTACGGTCTATGAGGGTACGTAGACGACACTCTCCCCTCTCGTTGCTATGCATCACCATGATCTTGCGTGTGCGTAGGATTTTTTTTGAAATTACTATGTTTCCCAACAATTGTGCTCTCCGTGTCGCGCAAGCATGAGGGATTCCCGTTGTAGGGTGTTGCAATACGTTCATGATTCGTTTATAGTGGGTTGCTTGAGTGACAGAAGCATAAACCCGAGTAAGGGGGTTGTTGCGTATGGGATAAAGGGGACTTGATGCTTTAATGCTATGGTTGGGTTTTACCTTAATGATCTTTAGTAGTTGCAGATGCTTGCTAGAGTTCCAATCATAAGTGCATATGATCCAAGAAGAGAAAGTATGTTAGCTTATGCCTCTCCCTCATATGAAATTGCAATGACGACTATCGGTCTTGTTAACAATTGCCAAAGACAATTTCGCACACCGATCCACCATTATTCCACACTCGCTATTTATAATATTTAGTAATATATTCTAACTTTATGATAACAAAACCTACTTTTATATTTTATCTCGCCAATACCATGCAAAGTTATCCTCTTCATACCCACAACGTAGTTTTATTTCTCGTTTCTAGTTGGAAGCAAACGTTCGGTGTACGTAGCGTCGTATCAGTGGCAGATAGGACTTGAGAGAATATTGATCTTACCTTTAGCTCCTTGTGGGTTCGACACTCCATACTTATCACTTCCACCATTGGGAATTGCTACGATGATTCCCTTCACTTGGGGATTATCACCCGCGAGTTGATGTGAAAGTCAGGCAGGCCCGTAGAGCACCCGCGAGTTTTCTACGAGGCACGACCGGGCATTCTGGGCCCTTGCCATAAGTCCACGAGACGGGGCGACATGTTCACATTATCGTGAGTCTCTGCTCATCTCCGCGACCCCCAATGCACTAACATGTTTGGGTATTTGTTCTGAGTTGGCCTCTGGCCTTTACACACTAACCACCACACGAGAATAGTTATGGGCCTCGGCGTTGTGGTATCAGCCGAAGCTTTGTCAGACGTCTAGTTCAGCATTGCGGCACGGCTGGGCCGGCACCCCAGAGGTGGAGCCTGGTCAGCCCTGCTCGCAACGACTCGGAGTGCAACAGGCGATGGGCCCAAGACCCCGGAGTGTTTAGGATGTAGACCGGCGGGGACCTCTCTCTTGAGCCTAGGTAGGGTTGCGACGTGTTGATCTTCCGAGGCCGGGCATTGACTCAGAAAAGTGTGTCTGGCCAGAGTAATCAAGCGTGTTTGGTAATGTGGTGCACCCCTGCAGGGAAGTTATCTATTCGAATACCGTGTCCATGATAATGGACGTTCAGACTTGTATCCTGATCTATTACAACTAGAACTGGTTACTTGAGACATGTGATGGATATGTGGCTCCGGGATTGCTTTCTCGCGGGGAGACGATAAAGGATCTCTGGGTGTTATTGCTACAACATGCTTGTTAAATATAAAATGCTATTCTTTACTCTTCTACATGCTGCAAGATGCTTGGAGTTGCTTGAAGATGCTAGTCTTCGACAGGCTAGGCCTTCCCCTCTATTCTGGCATTCTGCAGTTCAGTCCACAGTACAACCCTTCCGTTTGATACCAACGTATACTTAGTATAGATCTGATGCTTGCGAGTACTTTGGATGAGTACTCATGGTTGCTTTGCTACCCCTTCCCCCTGTATTTCTTCTTTCCGGTTGTTGCAACCAGATGGTGGATCCCAGGAGCCAGATGCCACCCCAGTCGACTACTACTACCCGGATGGTGCCTACTACTACGTGGAGACTGCCGATGACCAGGAGTAGTTAGGAGGTCCCAGGCAAGAGGCCTTGCCTCTTCGATCGTGTTGCTTTTGTGCTAGCCTTCTTAAAGCATCCTTGTTTAACTTATGTCTGTACTCAGATATTGTTGCTCCCGCTAACTTTTGTGTATCAAGCTTTTGTATTCAAGCCCTCGAGGCTCCTGGCTTGTAATATTAAGCTTGTATTATTTTGATTTGTGTCTAGAGTTGTGTTGTGATATCTACCCGTGAGTCCTTGATCTTGATCGTACACATTTGCGTGTATGATTAGTGTACGGTCCAATTAGAGGCGTCACACCAAAAGAAAGAATAGTCTCCTCGTAAGAAGCCTACATTTGATGATATACTGGACAAGTCGTGTGCCCTCCATAGCAGAGAAGAGAATGACACATCCAAGCATACAACGAGGCAGTTCTGGGTGTTGAAGAAAATTCAATCAAAGAAGACATCGTCTACTGACAGTGAAGGTGAAGGTGATGCAGTTGCCAAAGATTCAGTGATGGGCTGCCCTAGGGAGAAACATGTGCTCCCCAATCTCTCTCCCACCTTCATATGTCGTCGTCGCCCCGATATCCTCGGCGCTCCTCCCTTCCCTCTTGCAACAAGCTCACACGTGACACCTCCGTCGTTGCTACACGGCCATGCTGCTGCAGTGAGTGGGGCCGAAGCCTATGAGGTCACCGGTCATCAGCCATGACATGCGAGCTCATGGGTGGGCGGTGGCGAGGAGTGTTGTGAGCTCACACACCCACGATGATGTCGTGCTGCGGCCGGTGGGGACCATGTGTTGCGACCGCGTGCCGCGAACCCCAACTAGCGATTTTGCGACCATCCATTTGAGAAGTCACGACCCCTAGCCGAATATGTTGCATCCGACCGACCAACCACCAGCAACAGGAGCTACGCCCGACGATGGCAGGTGGTGCAAGTTGAGCGACCCATGCTAGTGATGGGCATGCCACCAGCGAGATGGTGGTGCTGCGAACAATGCCACCCGATGCTTGCAAGCGAGCGAGGGGCGCCTCAACAAAGGAAGAGAGAACGAGCGCTACACCGACGCCGAGGAAGTAGTTGCTACAATTTCTTTTCCACATGCAATTAGATGGTCACAACCAAGGCAATCGGACGGTGTGCATGATGACCTATCGATCACTCGAATAGATCGACCAATGTAGAACACCTAATGTGGAAAACGAGGCCCCCCAAACCTAAACGACCATGCTCGATCTGGGCCGTGGAAGTTCCATCGCACAATTAGCCAAGCAAAATTGTCTCAAAAAAAAGCCGAGCAAAATTCTATCTGCCACGGTCCCCGTCTGGGGTGCTCCTATATGCCGCCCGTGTGCGTCCGATCGTTGCAACTTCGCTGAAGCGACGCGCACACGGGCCGGCCCAATCATCTCGCTGTGAGCAAAAAATCGACAAAAGAAGAAGCGCGTGCGTAGGATCAAACCGATGACCTCATCCTGGAATCCAGTGAGGCTAACCAGCTGAGATAGCTACCACGAATGTTTTACATGCAGCGCCAATCTTAAAGTAGAACGTACAGGGCAAATCCTCTAAAAAAATGTTCAACATTTTTATAATATACGTTGAATAAATTTTAAAATACAGTGAGCGTTTTTGTAAAAAAAAATACTGAACACAATTTAAATACTAAACTGGACATTTTATGGGTATATGTTAAACAATTTTTTAATATATGATGAACAAAACTTTAATACACAATGAACATTTTCTAAATATACGTTGAACAATTTAATAATATACAATGAATATTTTTGTAATACACAATGAACATTTTCTAATATAAGTTGAACAATTTAATAATATACAATGAACATTTTTTAATACATAATGAACATTTTCTAATATACATTAAACAATTTAATAATATACAAATAACATTTTTGTAATACACAATGAACATTTTTATAGTGCAAGGTGGACTATTTCATAATATACGATGAGCATTTTCTTAATACATTGAAGATTTTTGTAACACACGGTGAACATTTTATATAAATACGTAATAATAAGAAGAAGAACAGAAACAGAAAATAAAAAAGGTAACGTAAAAGAAAGAAAATGAAAGGACAAAAAGGAATCAAAACAGAAAAATAAAAAACCGGAACAAAACAACTGAAACCGGCCAAAACAGTGAAAAAACTGAAAGCAAAAAAACCATAGAAGAAAAACGAAAAAAAAACCCGCAAGAAACAAGGAAAACAGCAGCGAACGAAATCCGTACGCGGGCCGGCCCAAGTGGCGACTTGCTTCAGCGAAGGCTCCTCCTTTTGACGCCTGCGGGCGTCAAATAGGATTTGCCCCCCGTCTGGACCGGGAGATCATGATCTGACGGCACCAGGAGAGCCCACGCATTGCGGAAAGGGGTGCCACTTGTCCATGTCTTGACCGCGAGATCACGATCGGACGGCATCTAGAGAGCCCACGTATTACGGAACTAACTGGCAGAGTCGTACCGTCTGGTTGGTTCGCGGTTGCCTTCACCGAATGACAACACCTCCCCCCTCACGCCACCGCCGCCGCCGCCGCGCTCGCTCGCCGGATTCCGCCGCATTTTCCCCCGGCCCGAGCCCTCCTCGCCCCGTCCCACAGTCTCACTGCTGCGGCAAGCTCCTTCTCATTCCAAATTTCGCCACGACGAGCTGACATCGGTGATTGACCCCACCCGCGGGCCATGGCGTCGCTGGCTTCTCTCTCCATCTACACCGTGCCTGGGCGCGCAGGCCGTGCGGAGTCCGTTAAAGCCCCTCGCCGGCGGCGTATGGCGGTGGTGCGGGCGAAGGTGCGCGAGATCTTCATGCCTGCGCTGAGCTCGACGATGACGGAGGGCAAGATCGTCTCCTGGACGACCGCCGAGGGAGACCGCGTCTCCAAGGGCGACCCCGTGGTGGTCGTCGAGTCCGACAAGGCCGACATGGATGTGGAGACCTTCCACGACGGCATCATCGCCGCCGTCCTCGTCCCGGCCGGTGGGACCGCCCCCGTCGGCGCCCCCATCGCCCTCCTCGCGGAGTCAGAGGAGGATGTCGCCCTCGCGCAGGCGCGTGCCCAGGCCCTATCCAAGGCCCAGGGCGAAGAAACCCCTCCTCCCCATGCTGCCGCCACGGCTCCACCTACCATGGCTCCTGCTCCGGCAACAGTGACCGCGCCCACGAATGGCATCGCTACGCCTCATGCCAAGAAGCTCGCGAAGCAGCACAGAGTGGACATCTCCAATGTTGTCGGCACCGGGCCAAACGGCCGCATCACCGCGGCTGACGTTGAGGCAGTCGTTGGCATCCAGCCAAAGCCAAAGGCCGCTCCACCTCCACCCCCTGCAGCTCGCTCTGCGCCTCCGGCTGGCATACCATTAGTAGCTGCAGTCCGACAACCAGCAGTGCTTCCTCCGGTGCCTGGCGCGACTGTGGTACCATTCACATCGATGCAATCGACGGTGAGCAGGAACATGGTGGAGAGCTTGTCAGTGCCAACGTTCCGAGTTGGGTATGCCATCAAGACCGATAAGCTTGATGCACTCTATGAGAAGGTATCGTTGCGATGAACCTTTGACAAAATATTGAATTGCACAGCTAGATTCTTGAGATACCGCTCAAGTTTTCATGTGTGTAGTGACAGTTTGATTAAAATGGATTGTGCAGGTTAAGTTGAAAGGGGTTACAAAAACATTGTTGCTGGTGAAAGCGGCAGGCATGGCACTCGCTCAGCACCCAGTTGTGAATGCCAGCTGCAGGGATGGAAAGAGCTTCAGTTACAACAGTAGTATCAACATCGCGGTGGCGGTTGCCATCGAGGGTGGCCTTCTTACGCCTGTATTAGAGGATGTTGATAAGGTATATGCTTATTGCGATAGCTGTCTTTTCTATTAAGAAATGCAACATTTAGCATGTCTGTAAATCAATTAAAAGCCTCAAAAAAATGCAAATTAACATTGCAGTCAGATATATATCTGCTCGCGCAAAAATGGAGAGCCCTGCTCAAGAAGACGCGCATGAAGCAGCTCCAACCAAGTGAATACAGCTCAGGTAAGGAACTTGTGTCTTATTTTGACATTTAGTTTTTCACTGGAACTGTGCTTACATGGAGATCTGCTGTTGTATAGGGACGTTTTCGCTGTCCAATCTGGGTATGTTTGGGGTAGATAGATTTGATGCAATCCTTCCACCTGGTCAGGTGAGTTATTTTCCTGATCTCTGCTCGGTCAGTATGAATTGCAGATAAATTGCATCTGTGCAACATAAGAACCAACAACTAAGAACCACTATATATAAATTGCTCGATCCAGGGGGCTATCATGGCTGTTGGAGCATCGAGACCTACTGTTATAGCTGACAAGAATGGTTTCTTCAGTATCAAGAACGAAATGCTGGTTAGTTTGCTTTTCAGTTTTTAATTTGCATATATCAAAGCTGACTGGTTAGTACTAAATGCATGCATTCAACAGATATTAATGCGTGTGAACCCCTAGTGTATGTTGCTGAAATACATTATCATATACTCCCTCTGTTCCTAAATATTTGTCTTTTTAGAGGTTTTAAATGATGACTACATACGGAGCAAAATGAGTGAATCTATACTCTAAAATATGTCTATATACATCCGTATGTGGTGATCATTTGGAATCTCTAGAAAGACAAATATTTAGGAACGGAGGGAGTATAATATGCAGGCATGATAAGCATGTAAACTTGGTTGATTATGTATGAGGTCTGTAGTGACATAAGAGTAATAGCAAAAATGCCCGTGCGTTGCTACGGGGCATATTTAATCTAGTTGTTCAACACCAATCGTCTCTAATGTAATAATGATGATGCAAAACATCCATCATGACATAACCTTGGTATATGCAGTTTAGCCTAACTTCTCTTAAATCATTAAATCGACAGGAAATGGGAGTGCTCTTTCTGAGTGCCACAATCAATGATGTAGAAATCACATTTTACACAAACAGAAGGCACAATAATGTATTGACCATAATGATAAGCAACATATGAAGGTGCTTACCCTAGCATTCTTGTTGGGAAACCATCATTACCATTGATGGAACCTATAATTAAAGAACAATGTAGCTGTCCTATCTCAAGCCGCCCAAAGAGCTAGCTTCAAAGCTATAGATGCCTGCAACTTTCATTGATCTCAGCGCAGAATGAGAAGGTAGTAAAGAACATTTACATATGTTGTTGCATTGTCATTTTGATGAATTGCATTGAACAAAATAATACAATACCAAAGGTAGACGTTACACATTGCCCTGACCACCATGTATAAATGAGTTGGCTACTTATTTTAGGATACAGGACCCAGAATAAAAGGAGAAATATCTCAATATATGCGGCTAATATCTCAAGTGTTTCTGACCGTGTTTCACTACATCCATGTGCACCAGCTACCTCTGTAGAAGGAAACACGCTCCTTGTGTACCAGTTGTTTCGGTAGAAGGAAGTACTTCAATTAAAACAGATCCCAACAATGCGCAGGTCGATCCATCTTTGAGCTGAAATAGAAAAGAGGATAGCCTTCTTAGTAATAACTGTAATATATGTTTGGACAGACATGCTGGGAAATATCTCTTAGACAAAAAGGATAAGGGAAGACTGAAATAAAACAATACCGAAGTGTGCCTTCGGCTACATCATCTCAGCTACAAATTTATTAAGCAGAAAGTTAGATGAATGTTCAAATGACTGTTCATGTGAGAACATACTACCAAGAATTAGAGCACACCAGGGCATAAGAATTTTGAATACATTTCAAATCAGAAAGAAAAGATGCAGGCTCGTCCCTTCAGGATTTAAGTCAACTATATAACCAAGATCGCTGACTTACACCTTACTTGTGTAGAGAAGAAAAACTCCTTCGCTTATAGGTCCGTAGTTAACCTCACATAAATAGCTTGCACACTTGCTAAATATTGTAGCAAATAACAGGATACAAACCATACATAGACAAATTAACTCTTATTTTATTTGTGTGATTATACAAACTAACAAACACCCATGGTCCTGTGAATAACTTTTTATTTCATATTGTATTTACAACTGAAAAAACGTGTAAAATTAGTATTGCATCAACAATAATAGTATAAGCTTATTAATTGTAAGTTAGATTATCTATTCCTGTAAATTTTCACATCAAGTACTGCATCTTCCTTTTGCTATCCATAGTTGTGAGTTGGGATCACCTACCTCCAGATTTAGATTTTTTTTTCGCAACCTTTTTCAACAAAAAGTTGTAAGCAGACATGTCCTGGTTGGATAGAGATCCAGATAGCTCCCTCTCCAACTGGACGGTGGTGTTTCCAACAATTTTGGATTCATTCAGGAAGCATTCCTCAGTTGTTCATTATTAGTTCAAGTTACAAGACATTTCATGTTAATTAGCTGGAAAAACATTTACCTTAAGGTCTGCATAGCTGGCCTGAACATCTATCATCCCAAGGCTGCACTATAATAGCTCAACAGTTCTCACTTCTAGAACTGTATGTTCCTTTGAGTAGTTGGATTGTGTAGCTACAGACAAAAATGAGTATCTGCTGAATGTTAATATATTGTAGGTTTATAACCTAAGGCATATTGTTATAAAAAATCAATAAAACCGGTGGGAAGGGGAACGCACATGCAAGGTGGGGAGGTGGAGATGAAATGAACGAAACGGCATACATATTTCCCTTTAATAGTAGCCTAAAAGATCACTTGAACTTGTATCCCAAATAGAGAAGACATGAGTATCAGACGGAACCCCTAAATCCACATCTATTGTTTGTCTATAAATCCGTAACGTCTATCTTCTACTAAGATCCAAAAGCAACCTTGGCTTATCCAAACTGAAATTAGGGGAAATTTTATTTGTCAAATATGAAAGAAGAGAACAACATTCTTATAATATTAAGACTTTGTTAGAGAAGAAAAGAAAGAAGATTAGTGTGCCCCCTGTTATGATCAAGTTATCAGCTAACCACCACTAATATCATAGTTTGAATTTTACTCTGCTCTAACAGTGAGAAAAACTATAACTACAGTAAGCAGGAAAATAATTGGCACACCAAATTCCTCTAAAAAATTTGCACACCAGGAGGGAAGAGCTAAAAACTTGAGACATGAAAAAAATATCAAATCCTATTGAATCATATTTATGAATTAACTGTACCAATCTATGGCTACATATAAATAGAATAGCTAGAAAGCACAGCAGATTGTACAGTTCAAAGGTGGAGTGGTCTAGGAACAACCTCATGGCTGCCGCTGCACTGCCAAGGTTGTTTCCACGCTTGCAGCTACCAAGGACGATGTCAAAACAGGAGGTCGCGTTAGATTAGGCACCCGTGGCCGCGGTTGCAGATGGACAGCTGCTGTATCTGCGCTCCTTCCTGAACACCACAACATCTGCAGTTTTCACCAACATCTATGATTATTTGCAAGAGCATTATAGCACAAATCAAACTGGTTCGTGGTAGTCTCTGAATGAACAAACTAACAGTCAGTTGTTGCATCCACACGAGTACTGCCATCTATCCTTCCGATGCCCCATCCACGCACACAGTAAGAAACCTAAATAATTATTTGTGATTGGGACGTTGCTGTTGGAGACGGTTAGCTCAACTAATAGTGAAGGTTCAATTGAACATACCTGGTGGGGGAGGTTGATGTGCCTGCGTGATTGCTCTCCCCGTGGTGACCTGTGAGATTCCAATGAGTTGACCATAGACCTCCCTCTGCACTAACCGATGCGCCTCCCACTGCACTTCACCCTCGGCCTCCCTGCCTAGCCAGCCTCGTCCTCCTCCCTGTCTTCGGCAGCCGTGGGATGGAGAGGTGTTGCCGAGAGCAGTTTGGACGGCTATGGGGGCGGCGATTTGGACGGCGGTGGTGGCGGCGGCATAGGGCGGCGGCGCGGACGGCGATGGGGGCCGAGTAGAGGGTCTTCCCTTGACCTTCGAGGCACCGGCGCCGGCGGCGGAGGGGGTGGGCAGGGGCTATGGGATAGGTCATCGCAGGGGTGGAGAGGAGACGGATCACCGCACGGGGACAGGAGCGGGCCGAAGAGCACGGGGTTAGGGCAGGCCGAAATAGGCCCAATGCAGTGATGCTATTCGCGAGGTTCCTATTTTTAACGAACCGTTTTTTAACTATTGATTATTATGGATGGCATGGTGGGTAATTATTTGCAATTTTTAGGGTTAACTTAACGACGGTGAGCGGGCGGGCAGAAGCACTATTTGCTTTATTATTAGGGAAAGATTTCTGCTTCATGCCACAGCTAAATATGGCTGCAGGATGTTCTGTTTACCTGAGCTGGTTTCTAATTGGTAAAGTTTTGTTTGCTTCTATAACTGCAAGCGCGTTTTGGTTTGGGACATCATCACATCAAATGTGCTTTGTGGCAGTTATCAAGAAATACTGCTTGCCTCCTGATTCTGTCCAGACTGTACATTCTCAGTGCTAACCTACAAATGCCGTGTTTATTGTGAATTTTTCCTAAGATCGTACTTCATGGTATTATACATGCAGCTTTTAGACCTCTAAACCTTCATTTGCAACACCACATTTATAGAATTAACAAAATCCTAGTAAAATGCAGCTCAGGACCCTAACTAAGTTGCTCATAACCTTTTCAGGTCAATGTTACTGCTGATCACAGGATTATATATGGCGCTGACTTGGCAGCATTTCTGCAAACATTTGCAAAGATTGCCGAGGACCCTGAGAGCTTAACACTGTAGAAGAGAAGTTCCTCGGAAGCGTGTACGTGATTTATCTGGTCCAATTGGACCATGATACGAATAATGTTATGGAGAATTCGCGAAGGCGTTGAAATTGTAGAATAGCCACAGATATACTCCTCTTTTTTGGATGTAGATACCCTGATTCATCAAACTATGAATAATTCTACACTCTTTGGGGTGTTAATAATGCAAAAGATCTTTACATTGAGAATAGCTTGTTTGTGGCTTGGATGATGCTGGTTAGCAAGAAATCAAGATTAAGCAGGCCGCCAGTGGTGAAATAACTGAGTAGTGAAGTTCACTCAAACAAGTCATAAGAGGACTACAGATCAAAATGATGATTTCATAAGCTCGCACACAAGAAGGTGGGTAAATCCTCCTGAAAGTGTCAGGTCAAGAAGCTAATACAAGCAGCATCCGAGTGCTCTGCTGGTGCATACAAGGTGGGTTTCAGTTTGAGGGCATCTGCCCGCCGCCGGCGCCCTGCTCGTCGGCGCCCCCCGGCCCTGCGGCCTCCCTGAGCTCCAATATCTCGACGCGCCGGTTGGTCCGCTTCCTGATCTTGATGGCCACGTCCTGCGGGCTGAAGGCGCCCCAGACGCTCACCCGGCCGTGCTTCCGGTCGATCAGGTGGCTCTCCAGCTCTGTCATTTTTGTTTCAGATAACAACACAGAGCAAGACACGCAGCAACTTGAGAGGTCTGTGGAAAGAGGAGGACGTGCTACGTACCTTGCATCTGGAGCAGCGCCCTCCTGATCTTCTGGTAGCACCCGTTGCAGTCTATGCTCATCCGCAGGGTCATGCAGTAGAACTGCTGCAGAGCACAGGAGACACAGAGTAAGAGACACACACCACGTCAGTGTTGCTGCTGCTGCCTTCCTAGGCACATACCCTGTAGTCCATGAAGACGACGATACTGCTCTTCCTCTGAGGTGGCGGAGCAGCCGCGTCGACTGACCGGAGAAAGCTTGGGGTTCCGGGGAACAGAAGTTGTGAGGAAAGCAAGGAACCTTAGGTGCAGAAAGTGGGGAGTTAGCGCTGCTTAAGAGCCTCTTTTTATGGCCACCCGCTTCTTCGTTTCCTCGTGGGCTCGACGTGTGCTGTCAGAATCTGATTCTGCTTCCCACATTGTTCCTTTGCTATCTGTTCTTCGGATCTTTATAAGTTGCCGGTAGGACCTGCAAACATGCTCCGGACATCTATTTTATAATTTTTGGATCGGCAAAAAGATCTGCATACGAGATACCTACCTGTAGGCTTGTGGATATATATTCTTCCAGGCTCTAGCTTGTACTTAACAGTTTACCTTTACGCCTCAGACCCATATGCAGGGAGAGGTAGCGAACTACCCAGTGTTTAAAAAAAGAGATGAAAATCTGGAGAAATCATGGCCAAAAAACGAACGAAGATGACGGATGGATTTGTCAGCGAGAAGAACCTAGGGAAAGCCTACGCAAAATCTGTGTGAACATATCCGAGCTTTTTTCTATCAATCTTAGGTTCTGTTTGGTTCGGCTGTGGATTTTTAAAAGTAGCTGTCAAAAATCTGCTGTGAAAAAACAGCTGTGGAAAATCTGATGTGAAAAAGATGTAGGTCATTTGACAAACCAGTTAATACAGCTTTTTCAGATTTTGGCCCGCAGCGAAATCAGATTTTAAAAAGCACGTCCTAGGCTGCTTCCGCTTTTGGTTCAGATTTTGGCAGCGAATTTCTGGAATCGGATTCTGCTGGGTTCGCCCTTTGGTTCAGATTATGCTGCACAACAGCGGAATCCGTTGATAAAAGCTGAACCAAACAGGGCCTTAACTCTGCCAGTCTTGTGTGCGCTTAGAATCCAGAGTTCATCTTTACAAGCTGAAACGAGGATCATCATGCGCTGATAACGGTGGAAAGTTGAAGGCCACCAGACTATGTATCCGGCTAGTTTGACCCTGCCAGTTTCACCAGGTGATTAATATGCAGTAAGGAAAGCAGCGACCCAGTGAAGTAGTAAGACCAGCGACCCAGTGAAGTAGTAAGACCAGAATTTGCTGTCCAGACAGTGAAAACTGGTCTCGACCTGCAGTATGTTTGGGCAGGATCAGATTCCTGGGCCAGTTTGGGGGGCATGATGATATATACACCGTGTGGTGTATTCCAGGAAGATAGAAAAAAAACAAGAATATTTTTTTAGTTGAAAAAACAAGAATTTATGACAACTAGACAGACACCAAACATGAAGAGCAAAACATACGACGAATGTCTCCTCTTATTTGAAGTTCAGAAAGCACAAACAACTATGTGCCTAGAATGGAAATAAAAAGCACGCACAAACGCGATAGGCGAATGCACGAAATGTCTGAGAAATAACAGTTCATGAATGGAAAGTTGAGGCCAGACTTTATCATATCCTGCCACCAGCTTCAGTCATCTAGGGTCAGGTCGATCACCTCCGATTTGTCCATGGCGACGGCAGGAGCCTCTGCGTTGGTGACGCAAATCTCCTCCCTGGGCACCGGCTTCACCGGCGCAGCGCCTCCACTGGCGCCTCCCTGGCTGCCGCTGCCCTCCATAGACCCCATTTTCTTCACGCCAGAAGATTTCGCAGCCTTGCCCTCGCGTTCAGCGCAGTTGAGGCCGTCAGAGTTTGCAGGATCAACCCAGCACCGCTTGGCATCAGCTGAGCTGCCGCCGTGGGACATGCCATCTCCCTCCGCCGCGACTGGTTTTGCAGCTTCATTAGCAGTACCTTTGATCTTTTTGGCATGCTCCTCCAGCCTTTTTTCCTCGAAAGAGTAGCCCTGAGCCAGGAACCTCTTCCGTGGAGGAGCAGAGTTTGCAGGTTCATCGTCACCTTGCTCCAGAGGCTGCACTAGTTCTGCAGTTGGTGCTGCCAGCTCTGCGGCTGCGGCGGCCGCCGTCTGGCTAGACTGCTCATCCATCTTTTGAGCCTTCTGTTTCGAAGATCTCTCACCACCCTTCAGGTCAAGGGTTATCTTGGCTGCAACATCCTTTCTTGCATCTAGAGGAATCCATTGCTCCTCATGCCACTCAAATGACTTTCGCAGACACTCCACTTGGAGCTCCACAAGTCTCCCCTCCCCTGGAAATTTTGGCAAGCATGCAATGTATCAGGAAGAGCTCCAGTCCAATGTGCTAAGTACCAACTGGATATATACTACTATTAACTGCTAGCTAGGTGATCGAGAGAGTAGGCAGGCAGTTCACCTTGGAGATAAACTTGGACGTGGTCAGCAGTCTCCTGCTGCAACACGATCCCCTCCCACCATCCGCCCTTCAGCCGTGCGTCGACGATGACCCCGGCAGCCACCGGAGACTCGATCTTCCTGTAGTGTCTTGGGAGGTGTGGGCGAAGCATGGGCCTTTTAGTAAGGCGTATGCCCAAGTGGTCAGGTTCCGCAATTTTTGCAACTTTGAGAGATTCCTGGAAAACAAAAAAAACTCATGTTGAGTACATACATCATCATCGTCAACACATGCAGGATACCAGAGAAAGAAGAGGAAGGACCAACCCTGAGCTGTCCCTTGCCCTCGGAATTCAGAATGTCTTGGTACCGCACCCTGACCTTGTTATCTTTCTCCCTCCTACTGAGTACCACACATTTGAACCAACAACCCCTCACGCTGCTGTCTTGGGACAGGGCTTCAAGACGGCAGCCGGGCTGGAACATCTTCTCAGGGTTCAGCATGGTTGACGCATCATTGGCTGCTACATTACACGTACTAGTACCACTTGGGGGCGGCTGATTATGCGCGATGGTCTGACAGTTCACCACGCTACGGGGAACGACACTGCTTTTGATGATCTGGCCAATGGTGGTGCTCTGTGGAGTCGTGCTACATGGAGGGGGCATCTCCTTTTGCTTCTCCATGGTTTTGTTGTCATCGATAACAGTGCTGGAAGTGGAAGCAATTGCGCTGCATGGAGGAGGCTTCTGCTTCTCCATGTTTTTGTCATTGATAACAGAGCTGGAATTGGAAGGAGTTGTGCTGCATGGAGGGGGCATCTCCTTCTGCTTCTCCATGGTTTTGTTGTCATCGATAACAGTGCTGGAAGTGGAAGTAGTTGCGGTGCATGGAGGAGGCTTCTGCTTCTCCATGGTTTTGTCATTGATAACAGAGCCGGAACTGGAAGGAGTTGTGCTGCATGCAGGGGCCTTCTCCTTCTGCTTCTCCATGGTTTTGCCACCGATAACAATGCTGGAAGGAGTTACGCTGCATGGAGGGGGCTTCTGCTTCTGTGTATCCATGGTTTTGTCACCGGTAACAATGCTGGAAGAACCAACATGATTCTCGGCGGCCAGACCAGTAATGGCAGCTTTACCATTGTTATTAGGTGGCTTGGCCTGCACCACCGTTGAGGAGGATGTGGCAACAATTTCCTTTACTATCTTCTGGTTTGCATATCCTTGGAGCTGCGCGATGTCAAAGGGCTCGACGGTGCCATCATCGATGCACCGACGACATACATAGGGCTGCCAGCTACTGCTCCCTCCATTTATTTTCTTGAACATCTCAAAGTGTTGTGGATTCAGGACCGCTGCCACCCCCTCCACAAATTCAACCCTCAGATCTTGCAGCCCATATCCAAAGAAGATCTCCCTACAATAAAGATCTGGGGGCAATGCAACACCGTGCTCACCATCAGGTTCCTCAAACCATCGTACCAGCACCATGTTCTTGGCACTGCCATCTTCGTACATATCTTCCACATATGCAACATGGCTCTCTCTCCCTCCACTCTTGATAAACACAAAATCATGAACCTACCAAGACATATAGTGCACGACACAATTAATAATAGATGTAAACCAAGATATATAGATCCGTCCGTATGTGAAAACAAACCAAGAAAACAAGGGGGCCATTGATGAACACGTACCGAAATTCTCATTCCCTCTCGGCAAAAGGATTTGTAGTGCTTGCGACGTTGATCAAGATGGCGCAATTTGCATATCCATGTGAACCCTTCTTTATTTTCCCCGGCAGTAGAGAGTGTTGAGGGGGTATCCTGGATGAACAAATACATCAATTTTTTTTGAACACCACCTTACATTAATTAACCATCGCGAAACTTACAATCGTTCGATACAAAATTCACCACACAGCGCGGTACATCATTAACAAGACTACCATCGGATCTATTGTCAAAACTAAACTTTGCTATTAGATGAGCCACCACATTGAGAGGAAGCATTTCTCAGGAAGACGCTTGAGATTGTATGTACCTTAGATGCACCGTCATGGTAGTCGGGACAAGTCAATCCAAAGGCTCCATACGGGGGATCTACAAAGACGAAAACAATGGAAGGCAAGTTAGGGGATTTCTATCCACATCATATTGGCCTCACAAGACAAACACAAGAGGAAACACATAAATTAACCAAACACTAATCTAAAAAAAGTTAACCAAACACAAAAGGAAGTAAACGCATAAACCAGATCTAGCAAATTAACAAACACATACATCAGGAATTAAACAAGCCAAGATAGATCACATATAGGGAGGTGAATGAGAAAAGGAGTAGATCTAGAAGATTAGACAAAAGATCTTTAACAATAAATTACTCGTCGTCTTGACAAAAAGGAGTAGATCTATTAGATTAGACAAAAGATATCCCAAAGTACTGCTAATAAAGGAAGGGGATAGAAGGAGAGCACTACAAGATGGTCATGGATATCATCCCCCTTGTACTGAATCTTGGCACCGAACAAAAACGTAACGAAACACGAGTAGAAACTGATCTGGCTGGACATAGGAGCAGCTTGTGTATTAACGCTAAAAAGCTCCTAAACATTCAGATCTAAACATTAGAAACACAAGAAAAAATAAGATCGGATCTTGTGTTCGAGATGTAAACCCCTACTAAACACTGACCAAACATTGATATCAGTCGTTAGAGATGCATGGTAAAAATTCTAGCGGCCTGATCTGTTAGCTTAATCATGTATGGTACAAAAGCCACCAAAAAATTCACCACTAAGGCATGAAAAAAGGAGCACGTAGTACCTGAGACGAGCGAGGTGAGCCAGTCCATGACCTCTTTCCTAGACTTCCACCTGATCTGGGTGATCTCCAACACCAGCGTCGCCACCCTAGCGGACGCCGACCCAGACTCGAGCGACGTCCGGAGGGATTGCAGGAACTGCAAGTCCGCCGAGTACGCTATGTTACCAGGTCCCCAATACTTACCCACCACCGCTAGATCCCTCTCACTCTTACCGCCGTCCTGGGGCGGCGCGTAGAGGAGGAAGTAGCACACCTTGCGCTCCTCGCTGTCGCCGCCCTCCAGCACGATCTCCTCCCACCCAACCCACTCCCTCACTGCCATCTTAGCATTACCCTCGTCCACCACAGCAGCCGGATAGTGCGAGCTACTCATGGCCTTCTCACCTGGATGGTGGTGGACGATAGCGAAACGGGGAACCAGCGGAGGGTGGAGGATGCTTCAAACGGGTGGGGGCCAGGGCCAGGGGGCTCGTTAGGGACTACTATTTCTGGACTGAATTGTTGTTCCTATGAACACACTGTTCGAGAGATGGGGTCTTGGGGGATTTTATAGGAGGAAATGCGAGTGGTTTTTCACGGAGAGTGTCCTCAAGTTATGAGGATTTCCACTTTGAGTGAAGCTTGCCGAGAGCTAGGAAGTGGCAGTTTAGTCCTGCCTCAAAAAAATGTGGCAGTTTGGTCCTCATTCTATTGGGTAGTCCTGTCCAAGGGCTCCGATCGTTTTGCATCCATGGTGAAAATGGCGAGCATGCTATGTGATAGTGTGGGGGGGGGGGGTGGAGTGGGGGGTTGACAGGGCACTGATACATCGACTGAAGGTGTAGTGTATTCTAGAGTACCAAGAGAGGACAAAATGCTTATAAAAAGTAATGAAAGGAGCGAAATAAATTTATATATGAAGGACCATAGTATAAAATATGTTGATGACAATGATACGTCTCCGTCGTATCTATAATTTTTTATTGTTTCATGCCAATATTATACAGCTTTCACATACTTTTGGCAACATTTTATATGATTTATTGGAGTAACATATTGACCGAGTGCCCAGTGTCAGTTCCTGTTTGTTGCATGTTTTTTGTTTCACAGAATATCCATATCAAACGAAGTCCAAATGTGATACAAATTTATGGAGGATTATTTTGGAATATATGTGATTTTTGGGAGGTGGAATCAACGCAAAAGGAGGCCCACACACTACTAGGAAAAGGGCTACTAATGGCGCACCAGTTTTGCCTACTAATGGCGCATCACTGGTGCGCCATTAGTATCACGCCACTAGTATTTTTACTAATGGCGCACCACTGGTGCGCCATTAGTATAGGCCACTGGTGCGCCATTAGTATTTTTGAATTTTGAAGGCGGGAAAATAGTAGTGGCGCACCGTCTAACCCCCACCGTGCGCCATTGCTATTTTTGAATTTTGAATTTGGATCTGGATCGTGATTTTTTTGTCCATTTTTTGCTCGTTTTTTGGCACGATATTATTTCAAATTTTGTTCCTGTTTTTGGATCTTGTACGTTCTTTTTCCGTGTTCTTTTGCCGGAGAGGAGTTCGCCGGAGAGGAGGAGGAGGAGGTCACCGGAGAGGCGCTCGCCTACATCGCCGGAGAGGAGGAGGAGGTCGCCGGAGAGGAGTTCACCGGAGCATCGGAGAGGAGGAAGGAGAAACCATGAGGGGATGGGAGGAGAGGAGGGAGGAGGAGCTCACCGGATAGGAGGGAGGAGGAGCTCACCGGAGTGGAGGGAGAAGAAAATGTGAGGGGAGGGGAGGGGAGGAGAGGAGGGAGGAGGAGGTCGCCGGAGAGTAGGAGGAGGTCGCCGGAGAGGAGGAGGGTAGTATGATGGAGGAGAGAAGGGAAGATGGAGTGGAGGAGAAGAGGAGATGGAGTGGAGGAGAGGTGGAGTGGAGAAGAAGAATGAAGAGGTAAGGAGGAGAGGACCACGCCCAACCGTATATACGGCATAGTAATGGCGCACCGCAGGCAGGTGCGCCATTACTAACTTTTATTTTTTATTTTTTTGATTTATTTTGAATTTTGAAGGCGGGAAGATACTAATGGCGCACCATGGGCAGGTGCGCCGTTGGTAACTTTTTTCTTTATTTTTTGACTTATTTTGAATTTTGAAGGCGGGGTTATACTAATGGCGCACCATGGGCAGGTGCGCCATTAGTAACTTATTATTATTATTTTTTTTGACTTATTTTGAATTTTGAAGGCGGGAAGATAGTAATGGCGCACCATGGGCAGGTGCGGCATTAGTAAGTTTGAATTTTTTTGCCTCCCCAGATCTTAAAAGCCCCGTAACTTTTTTTTCTGTTAGGTTTTTGAGGATTTTAAAAATGTTTAACGGGTTCGGATGTAACTTTTTGAGTAGATGATTTTTCATATAAAAAACTTTTTCATCCGAGTTCGTACGCAAAAGTTATGCCCATTTTACAAATTCTCGAGAGATTTCGCAAATAAAGTCGAAATTCATATTTGTAAATTTTCACAACAACTAGACCACATATCACATGGGAAACTTATTTTCTTTTATTTTTTTGACATTTCCATCATTTTTTTATTTTTTTAAAAACTGAAAAGGCGGTCCACGGGTGGGGGGGTGCATTCGGTGGAAGTGGTGGTCAAGTTACTAATGGCGCACCGTGGCACGGTGCGCCATTACTAGTTCAACTAATAATGGCGCACCACTCCCACGGTGCGCCATTAGTAGTTTTAATTTTTTTTAATTTTTTTTACTAATGGCGCACCGTGGATGTGGTGCGCCATTAGTATTTGCACACTAATGGCGCACCAACACATGGTGCGCTATTAGTATTTAGTAATGACGCACCACATGTACAGTGCGCCATTAGTGTCAATTTCATCTTTAGCCCTTTTCCTAATAGTGACAGCCCCAACAAGACACCAGGGTGCGACCCAGCCCCCTGGCGCGTGGTGTACACCTAGTAAGGCGGTTGCTGCCATTCTTCGGGCGCAAGGAAGCTTATATCCGGAAAAAGTTCGTGTTAAAATTTCAGCGCGGTCGGAGCTACGGATCTTCGGATATTTAGAAAACGGTGAAAGGCTAGATCTGGGAAACGCAAAACAGAAAATAATAAAGAGATAGATCCAATCTCAAAGGGGCTCTCGCTCCTCCACCGCCATAGAGGCCATGGACTAGAGGAGAAACCCTCCTCCCATATAGGGGGAAGGTCAAGGAAGAATAAGAAGGAGGGGGGCTCTCTCCCTCTCTCTCCCGATGACGCCGGAGTGCCGCCGAGGCTAGGATCGTGAAGGCGATCTACATCAACAATCTTGCTACCGTGAACACCAACTTTCTCCCCCTCTATGAAGCAGTGTAACCTCTCTATTCCCCTGCAATTCTCTACTTAAATATGGTGCTCAACACTATATATTATTATCCAATGATATGTGGTTATCCTATGATGTTTGAGTAGATCTGTTTTGTCCTATGGGTTGATTGATGATCATGATTGGTATGAGCTGTATATTTTATTTTGATGCTGTCCTACGGTTCTCTCTGTGTCGCGCAAACGTGAAGGATCCCCGCTGTAGGGTGTTGCAATACGTTCATGATTCGCTTATGGTGGGTGGCGTGAGTGATAGAAGCACAGACCCGAGTAAGGCGGGTGTTGCGTATGGGATAAAGATGACTTGATACTTAATGCTATGGTTGAGTTTTACCTTAATGATCTTTGATAGTTGCGGATGCTTGCTAGAATTCCAATCATAAGTGCATATGATTCAAGTACAGAAAGTATGTTAGCTCATGCTTCTTCAACATATAAAATTGCAATAATAATCTCCGGTCTAGTTATCGATCACCTAGGGTCAAATGACCTTCTTGTGTGACAAAAGCTATCTACTACTTCTATTATCTTACAATTTATTCATAATTTTATTCTCACAAAGTACTTCTAGTTTTATTCTTGTTCTAGGTAAAGCAAACGTTAACTGTGCATAGAGTTGTATCGATGGTCAATAGAACTTGAGGAAATATTTGTCCTACCTTTAGTTCTTCATTGGATTCGACACTCTTATTTATCAAAAAAATTACAAACGATCCCCTATACTTGTGGGTTAACAGACAACATGCTTATTTCTCGGGTCAAAAATAAAATGGTCATAGCAAAGTTGTTTTCTATTCACTTAAAGAGCACAAGGGAGGTGTGGCCCCGTGCATGTGCGTAGGATACTTTGGACCAATTTTATTAGAAATTTCATTGTAATAAATGCCCATGTTGGTTATTTTCTTACTTTACCTCATACCTTTTAAAGTGGCACGACAACTGTCCTAGCCACCTGTGTGTTTACACCCCTTGGTTGCTCTACGGTGTCTCCTCATCTGTTAAGGCTAGATACAACTTTTCCGTTTGTGTCTCCTCATCCGTCCATCCTCCATAGCGTATTGCATTAATTTCTGCGAGGTAATTGCCTCTCTATATCTCGTCCTCTTCCTTCATGCTGCTCCAAAGAAAGAAAAAGTAAGCTTTCTTCCATCAATTTTTGTCCATGGGTCCTCTACACCTACACCAAGTAATATTGCACCAGATACGTCCATATGGTGCATGCAGCCTCCTTTTTTTGCCATCCTCCGGTGTGCATGCAATGCATGCTATCAATTCCTATGAGCTGTGCATTGTATATGCACTTTCTGCACTCCGTGCTTTGATTTTTTTGATCCAAATCTTCTATACTACTCCTTAATTGGCTTACAATATGTTTTCCAAATAATCGTCGATCATATGTGCTGTACATAGGCAGGATGTTTTGGCACAGAGCGCCCATTGGGATGGGTCGAACCATAGAATGACCCGCAAAAAAGCCATAGGATAATGTGTGGCACCTAAGTATCACTATTCGTGACCGATGTCTAGGTTAGTGTTGCGAGCAAGGCCAGTAGGCCGCTATTCAGTGCAGCAAGCAACCGGCGGAGAATTTTTGCACTAATGTCATTATCTTCTCCTGTACATACTAGTATCTCTTATGTATGCCAAGTATTAATTATGCCGACGGAGATCTAGACACTAGTGGTGACACACGCCTCGCCATACCATATATTTTATGTGTCACAGGGGTCTCACATTTGGACACCAATACTATTTTTTGTCTAATACCTCCACTGCTCATTCAAAGTAAAATGACAAACCTTGTTGAGTTTCAACCCATTCTCATTTATGTTTTCTAATGAATTACTATATTTTATATTCTTTTTAGCATCCAAAAATAAACATTAATTAACTTTCCTTTCGTATGTCTCAAACCATTTGTTGGTGCATTTTATTATCAATTTCATATTTAAATTATACAATATTTCTTCAAGCAAGCCTTATTTTTATGCGTTGGCATGTGATACGCTCTATAGTAGATATAAAAGCTTAATTTTTGACACTGGTCTTGCTCAACAAAATGCTAGGGAGGAGAGATGCTAATATATAGGCAGGTCATGAGAACATGGCGAGCACGATATGTGAGAGGGGGTGAGGGGGCAATGATATATGGGCTAGAGGTGTAGTATGTTCAAGAGTATCAAAAGGGGGATAAAGGAGAGGATAAATTTAGATATGAAGGGCTATAGTGTAAAACATGTGGATGTCAACACTCTTAGAGCAACTCTAGCAGACCCCACAAAAATACGACCCGCAAAACGTGTTTGCGGGTTCACGAAAATTGCTTTTGCGGGTCAGAAACATACGCGTCTAAGCAGAACCCGTATCTAAATCTGCATAATTTGAAAAACTTCTTTCGCGGGAGAAATTGCACAAACACAACTCATCACATACTACATTGTTCATCGCATACTACATAGTTCATCACACTACAAGCATACATACTACGTTAAGCTAGTACTAGGGGGTCGGATCTAAACGGCAGCAAGGTCGCGGCAACTGAACGACGCCGTGGAGGAGCCGGACGCTCACTCCTCCTCGCCGGAGCTGCAAAGATCGACGAACTTCTCCGCCTGCTCTGCGCGGATGCGGCGCTACTCCTCGGCCTTCTCCTTGGCGGCGACCGCCTGCCGGCACTCGAGGGCTTCGAGCTCCTCGGCGTGGCGGTGACGCTCCTCCTCCTCGCGCACGCTCCGCTCAGCGATGGCGGCGGCGATGGCATCGAACTCCGCGACGTAGTCCTCGGGCCCGACGACCCCGCGGCGGCCGAGCGGAGCGGGCTCCTCGGGCTCCTCCTTCACCGGCACGAAGGGGAACGGTGCCGGCGACTCTGGCTCCTCCTCCTTGTCCGACCACCCCCTCTTCACGGGGAGGAAGCCCGCGGAGGAGGAGGAGGATCCGACGTACGAAGAACGCGCGGAGGAGAACGACGCGCGCCGACGGTTGTACTCCACCGTCTCCCGGCGGTCGAAACTCGCCGGCGGCGAAAGCCCGCGGTTGGTCCACTTCTGCGCGCCGCGCTTCCTCGCGCCGCCGGACCGGACGCGCCGCTCGCGCTCCGGGTCCCTCTCACGGCCAGATCGGCTGCCGGAGCCGCGTCCGGAGCTCCACATTCGCCCCCACATGGCGGCTGGAGGCGGGGCGGAGGGTCGCCGGCGGCGAGAAATTGGGAGAGGAGAAAGGGGAATCGGGTGGCTCACGGTGGCGGGAGGATAGGGTTTGGACCCGCAAAAGGGTCGCGGAACCGCACTTAGAGCAACTCTAGCAGACCCCGCATCCGCCCCCGACCCGCAAAATAACCGCCAAAATGTGGGTACGGGCCGGAAAGCCTGCCCGACCAGACCCTGCATCCCGCCCCCGGCCCGCAAAAATTTTTAGGGGGCGCGGCAAATTCCTGACCCCAATCCGGGAAAACGCGGGTTTCCGCCTCGCGGCTGCGGTGCCCTGCATCACAGAGAAGCAGTTGGCGGGAGGGATATTTCAGCCCGCGCTCTTTTCCCCCTCCTCCCGCCGCCGTCCGCCTTTGTTTCCGCCCACCCGCCGCCGGCGATTCCGACCATATCTGCGGGCAGAATCGCTCCGCGGGGCCGCCCCACACCCTCCTGCGCCGAGCCGCTGCACCGCCTCTCCGGATCCGGCGAGAAGAGCCGCCCCCCAGTCGCCGCTGGGATCGACCACCGCCGAGCGCACCACCCTCGTTGCCGCCGACCACATCAAACTTGCCACCGGTTAGTCCCTTTTTTATGATTTTTGCGAGCTATGTAGTAGATTGACATGCCGGTGTGCGTGTAGATGGAGTTGACCCCGTGCGAGAAGTTCTTGCTATCCGATTCGTCCAATTCGGACGACTCGGATGTTGAGACCATGCTTACGACCTTTCAGCAGCAAATATTAGTCATGGCGCTTGCCGTGAAGGAGCATGAAGACAAGTACCAGAAGAGAAGGCGAGGATCTACATTTTCTCCTCAACGAAGAGGCGAGGATCTCGTCCTCTTCCTTCAGGCCACTCCAAAGAAAGAAAGAAAAGGTAAGCTTTCCTTCACTAATTTTTGTGCATGGGTCATCTACACACACCGGATACTTTCATCTGGTGCATGCACCCTTTTTTCCATCCTCTCGTGAATTTGCTTCCATCCAATCTTCTACTACTCCTTAATTTACTTACGATACATTTTCTAAATCATCGTATGTGCTATGTGTGAACGGGATGCTTTGGCACATAGCGCCTCTTTGGGACAGGTCAAACCATGGGATGACGCATAAAAAAAAACTAGATAATGATGTGTACCATGTACGTACAATTGTTGGTGACCGGCATCTAGGTTGGCATTGCGCGAGAGGCCAGTAGGCCGTTGTTGGGTGCAGCAAGCAACCGGCTGATGCAATCCTCATGTTCGCTGGTTCGTCGGCGTCTGCATGTGCCTTCCCACCACAGCCAGGAACTGCCCGGAGCAACAGATGCACGCACACGGACTGGGTGAAGCACCAGCCACGCTGCCCATTCTTGTGCTAGGGTATCTAGATGATGTGTTGAATCGTATTGTAATGCCTGCTTATACGATTGAGGTTGTTCAACAAAATAATTGCTTGTCCCAATACCGCTCAAGTGACAAGTGGCATGGAAGATGACATGTTGGGGCACTGGGCTGTTAGCAATGAGGCACCAAACTTGTTGAGGCGAAAACATCTGAGGCTCTTGGCCTCATCTAAAAAGGGTTTACTGCAACTATCTCTGTCCGCTATCAATTCTAGAAGTAGAAATTTACGCTTCAAGCTCAGAAAACAATGTTGTTCGGTGTATCCGAAATTTTGCAGTGTAGCCTATGAGACGCAAAATTGCTGGAATTTGATCTCACTAATGCCATTCTTCTCTTCCACATACTACGTAGTATCTCTTATGTATATCAAGTACCATTCATTATGCCGATAGAGATCGATACACTAGTGGTGACAGAAGCTCACAATAATAAAGACATCTATGCGCCACAGCGAGAACAACCTAGGAAAAGGCTACGCAAAATCTGTGTGAACATATCCGAGCTTTTCTATCTAGTTTCTCATGGCATCAGTCTTGACTCCGCCAGCCTTGTGTGCGCTTGGAATTAGAATCTAGACTTCATCTTTACAAGCGAAAACGAGAATCATCCTGCGCTTTCGCGGTGATAAGTGGTGATAATGGTGGAAAGTTGCAGGCCACCAGATTATGTAGCCGGCTAGTTTGACCCAGCCAGTTTCACGAGGAGATTAATATGCTGCAAGGAAATCGGCTACCCAGTGAAGTACTAGCAGTAAGACTAGAATTGGTGTCCAGACAGTGAAAACTACCTGCAGCATATTTGGGCAGGATCAGATTCCTGGGCCAGTTTGGGGGGCTGAACCACCAAGCCAACAACTTGCCTGGCTTTCTCCTTTGGATGCATGATGATACACCGCTTGGTGTACTCCAGGAAGAAGAAAAACAAGAATATTTTTTTTGAGCTGAAAAAAAAAGAATTCCTGACAAGTAGTTGACAGACACCAAAGATGAGGAGCAAAACATACGACGAATGTCTCCTTTTATTTGAAGTTCAGAAAGCACAAACAACTATGTGCCTAGAATGGTAATAAAAATCACGCACACATGCGATAGGCGAATGAACGAAATGTTTGAGAAATAACAGTTCATGAATGGAAAGTTGAGGCCAGAGAGACTTCATCATATCCTGCTACCAGCTTCAGTCATACATGGTCAGATCGATCACCTCCGATTCGTCCATGGCGATGAGAGGAGCCTCTCCATTGGTGACACATATCTCCTTAATAGGCACTGCTGGCTTCACCGGCGCAGCGCCTCCACTGGAGCCGGAGCCACTGGTGCCTCCCTGGCTGCCGCTGCCCTCCGAAGACCCCATTTTCTTGACGCCAGAAGATTTCGCAGCCTTGCCCTTGCGTTCAGCGTAGTTGAGGCTGTCAGAGTTTGCAGGATCAACCCGGCACCGCTTGGCATCAGCTGAGCCGCCGCCACAGGACAGGCCATCTCCATCACCCTCCTCACGGCGCTGCTGCGGGCTTGCCTTGTCTGGAACTGTCTTGGCAGGTTCATCAGCAGGACCCTTGCTCTTTCCATCCTGCAGCCTTTCTTCCTTGGAAGGGTGACCCAGTTCCAGGATCCTCTTCCGTGGAGGAACAGAGTTTGCAGTTCCAGGATCCTCCCGAGGTTGCAGCAGCAGTCCTGCTGGGCTTGCCGCGGCCGCCGCCTTCTGCTTCTTCAGGTCAAGGGTTATCTTGGCTGCAACATCTTGCCTTGCATCCAGAGGCATCCACTGCTCCTCACGCCACTCAAACGACTTGCGCAGAGCGTCCACTTTGAACTCCACGAGTCTCCCCTCCCCTGGACATTTCAGCAAGCAAGCATGCATGCATGAGGCAGAGCTCCAGTCCAGTGTTCTAGTAAGTACTAACCGAGTATGTAGTGTATTACCATTACAAGAGAGCTCAAAGCCGACTAGCTCACCTTGGAGATAAACTTTGACGTGGCCAGCAGTCTCCTGCTGCAGCACGATCCCCTCCCACCATCCGCCATTCAGCCACGCGTCGACGATGACCCCGATATCCATCGGAGACTCGATCTTCCTGTAGCATGATGGGAGCTGTGGGCGGAGCATGGGCCTTTTGGCAAGGCGAATGCCCAGGCGGTCAGGCTCCGCAGTTCTTGCAACTTTGAGCCATTCCTGCAAAACAAGGAAAGGAAACTAGTGTTGAGCACACACACCATCATCATCGTCAACACATGCAAGATGTATACCAGAGAAAGAAGAGGAAGCAGGACCGACCTTGAGCTGTCCTTTGCCCTCGGGTTTTCGAAGGTCTTGGTACCGCACCCAGATCTTGTCATTTTTCTCGTTCCTCTTGAGTACCACACATTTGAACCAACAGCCCCTCACGCTGCTGTCTTGGCTTAGGGCTTCAAGACGGACGCCGGGCTGGAACATCTTCTCAGCAGGGTTCACCATGGTTGACGCATCACTGGCTGCTGCATTACTAGTACCACTCAGGGGCGGCCGATTCTGCGCGGTGGCCTGACAGTTCACCACGCTGCGGGGAACGGCACTGCTTCCGACGGTCTGGCCAATGGTGACACTGTGTGGAGCTGCGCTGCATGGAGGGGGCATCTCCTTCTCCTTCTGCTTCTCCATGGCTTTGTCACCCATAACAGAGCTGGAACTGGAAGGAGTTGCGCTGCATGCGGGGGGCTTCTGCTTCTCCATGGTTTTATCACTGATAACAGTGCTTGAAGGAGTTGCACTGCATGGAGGTGGCTTCTGCTTCTGCTTCATGATTTTGTCACCAATAACAGAGCTGGAAGGAGTTACGCTGCATGGAGGGGACATCTCCTTCTGCTTCTCCATGGTTTTGTCAACGATAATAGAGTTGGAAGCAGCTGCACTGCATGGAGGGGGCTTCTGGTTGTGCTTCTCCATGGTATTGTCACCAACAACAGAGCTGGAAGGAGTTGTGCTGCATGGAGATGGAGGGGCCATATGCTTCTGCATGGTTTTGTCATTGATAATGGCAGCACTGGAAGAACCAGCATGGTTCTCGGCGACCAGGCCAGTAATGGCAGCTTTACCTTTGTTGTTATTAGGTGGCTTGGCCTGCACCATCGTCGACGAGGATGCGGAAACAATTGCCTTTACAATCTCCTGGTTTGCATATCCTTGCAGCTGCTGCGCGATGTCAAAGGGCCCGACGGTCTCATCCTCGATCTGCCGACGACATACAAAGGGCTGCCAGCTACTGCGCCCTCCATGTATTTTCTTGAACATCTCAAAGTGCTCTGGATTCAGGACTGGAACCACCGCCTCCACAAATTCAACCCTCAGATCTTGCAGCCCATAGCCAAAGAAGATCTCCATGCGATAAAGATCGGGGGACAATACAGCACCGTGCTCACCGTCTTGTTCCTCGAACCATCGTGCCAGCACCATCTTCTTCCCGCTGGCATCCTCGTACATGTCTTCCACATAGGCGACATGGCTCTCCCTCCCTCTACCCTTGATGAACACAAAATCATGAACCTACAAAGACATGTAGATGTAAACCAAGATGGGGCAGCCGAAAACAAAACAAGAAAACAAGGGGTAAGTTGATGAACACATACCGAAATTCTCAGTCTCCCTCGCCAAAAGGATTTGTAATGCTTCCGACGTTGATCAAGATTGGGCAGTTTGCATATCCATGTGAACCCTTCTTTGTTTTCCCCAGCAGTAGCGAGGATAACCTGAATGAACAGCCAGCGTTAATTTCGTTGAGAGGAAGAATTTCTCAGGAAGACGGCTTGTAAGATCGTATGTACCTTAGATGCAGCGCTACCACCATCATGGTGGTCGGGACAAGTCAATCCAAAGGCTCCATATGGAGGATCTACAAAAACGACAACAACGGGGCAAGTTAGTCGATTTCTATCCACATCATATTGGCCTTAGAAGACCAAACACAAGAGGAAACATATAAGTTATCCAAACACTATCTCAAGAAAAGTTAACCAAACACAAAGGGAAAGAAACGCGTAAATCAGATCTAGCAAACCAAACATATACATCAGGAACAAGACAAGATAGAAGATACATAGGGCGATACATGAGAAAAGGAGTAGATCTATATATAAGATTAGAGAAAAGATATCTAACAATAAGTTGTCATCCTCTTGACAAAAAGGAGTAGATCTATTAGATTAGACAAAAGATATCCCAGAGTAGTGGTAGTAAAGGAAGGGGATAGAAGGACAGCACTGCAAGATGGTCATGGATATGATCCCTAGCTTTGTACTGAATCCTGAACCGAACAAAAACGTGACGAAACATGAGAAGAAACTGACGATCTGGCTGGACGTAGGAGCAGCGTGTGTATTAACGCTACAGAGCTCCTAAACATTCAGATCCGAACACTAGAAACACAAGAAAATAGAATAAGAACGGATCTTGTGCTCAAGACGTAAGCCCCTACTAAACACTAACCAAACATGATCAGATCGATCGTTGGAGATGCATGGTGAGAATTCAAGCCGCCTGATCCATCAGCTTAATCACATGGTACTAAAACGACCAGAAAAATTCACTACTAGGGCATGGAAAAAAGGAGCACGTGGTACCTGAGACGAGCGAGGTGAGCCAGTCCATGATCTCCCTCCTGGACTTCCACCTGAGCCCGGTGATCTCCGACGCCAGCGTCACCAGCCTAGCGGATGCCGACCCAGACTCCAGCGCCGTCTCGAGGGACAGTAGAAACTGCACGTCCGCCGAGTAGGCTATGTTCCCAGGCCCCCAGTACTTACCCACCACCGCCAGATCCCTCTCGCTCTTACCGCTGTCCTGGGGTGCCGCGCGGAGGAGGTAGTAGCACACCTTGCGCTCCTCGCCGTCGTCGTGCCCCAGCACGACCTCCTCCTCCCACCCAACCCACTCCCTCGCTGCCGTCTTGGCAATACCCTCGTCCACCACAGCCGCCCGAGAGCGCGAGCTACTCATGGCCTTCTCACCTGGCTGGCACTGGTAGTGGACGACAGCGAAAAGGGGAAGCGGCCGAGGGGAGGGTGATTCAAACGGGAGGGGGCCAGGGACAGGGTGCTGTTAGGGACTACTATTTCTGGATCGAATTCTTGTTCCTGTGAACACACTGTTCGAGAGATGGGTGTTAGGGGGATTTTATAGGAGGAAATACTGGTGGTTTCGCGGAGAGTGTCCTCAAGTTATGAGGATTTCCACTTGAGTGAAGCTTGCCCAGAGGTTGGAAGTGGCAGTTTGGTCCTCCCTCAAAAAAAATGTGGCAGTTTGGTCCTGATTCTATTGGGTAGTCCTGTCCAAGGGCTGCTGGAGTTTTGCATCCATGGTGAAAATGGGGAGCATGCTAGCTATGTGATTGGGAGGGGGGATGATATATGGGAGCGAAACTATGAGCATGATATTTGAGTGGGGGGCTGATGTATATGCGTACGTACAAGGCGCGTTCAGACAGTTTCAGACATGCCTTACCCCTTTGCCGGAACATAATGCGCGAGGGGAGGGGAAACATTGATATATGGGTGGGCAATGACGGGCATGATATATAAGCAGGGAGGAAGGGGATGGTATACGAGCGGGAAACTATGAGCATGATATTTGAGTGGGGTATGATGTATAGGCGCATGCCGCACGTGCAAATGGTTTCATACATGACTTGCCCCTTTCGTCGGAACATTGATATGCGAGGGGAGGGGAGATGTTGATATATGGGCGGGAAATGGAGAGCACGGTCCGTGCATGGGGAGGGAGTGGGATCGATGTAAGAACGGGAAGGGCTAGCATGATGTTTGAGTGGGCCGGGTTCAGTTTCAAAAAGGCCTTACCCCTTTCATTGGAACACTGGTATGTGCATTTTGTTTGAATATTGTACGCGGGAGGAAGGAAAATGTTGATATTTGGCGGGAAATGTCGAGCACGATATGTGAGTGGGGGTGAGGGGGTGAGGGTGTATATGGGTCGAAAATGACGAGCATGTTATTTGAGTTGGGCTGGAGTTGACGTACGCCGCACGTGCATGCGGTTTCAAACAAGCCCTTGCCCCTTTGTTAGAACATGATATACTAGGGCGGGGCGGAGATGGGCCCTAGGCACCCAGGGCGATGGTCGGGGCATCGGGAAGTTCTCTTACCAGGCGCTTGGCCTGGCATGTGGCGTGAAATACTAACCAGGTTGTTAAAAATCTACCGGTCCCTAAATCTATGCGAGCACTCACTCTTTTACCGGACCGGACGCTAGAACGACCCATCTGTTGGCTTGCCCGTCGATAGTTGGGGGGGGGGGGGAGGGGGGGGGGGTTAACAGGGCACTAATACATCGACTGAAGGTGTAGTCTATTCAAGAGTACCAAAAGAGGGCTAAATGCTTATAAAAAGTAAGGAGTGAGGTAAATTTATATATGAAGGTCCATAGTGTAAGAATGTGGATGACAACATTCTTATTTCTCGGGTTGAAAATAAAAAAAAATATAGGGTGGTCATAGCAAAGTTGTTTGCTATTCACTCAAAGAGCACGGGGGAGGTGTGGTCCCGTGCATGTGCATATAATACTTTGGACAAATTTTATTAGAAATTTTATTGTAATAAATGCTCGTGTTAATTATTTTCTTATTTTACCTCATACCTTTTAAAAGGTACGACAGTTGTCACAGCCACCTGTGCGTTTACACCCCTTCGTTGCTCTACGACGTGACACTTGTATAACGGGCTAAAAATAAAGGTTGGATACAACTTTTCCATTTTTGTCTCCTCATCCGTCCATCCTCCGTAGGATATTGAATTAATTTCTTCCAGGTAATTGCCTTTCTATATCTCGTCCTCTTCCTTTATGCTGCTCCAAAGAAGGAAAAGGTAAACTTTCTTCCAACGATTTTTGTCCATGGGTCCTCTACACCTACACCAAATAATATTGCACCAGATATGTCCATCTGGTGCATGCAGCTTCCCTTTTTTGCCATCCTCCGGTGTGCATGCAATGCATGCAATTAATTCCTCCGAGTTGTGCACTGTATATATACTTTTTACACTTGGTGCTTTGATTTGCTTCGATCCAAATCTTCTACTACTCCTTAATTTGCTTACGATATGTTTTCCATATCATCGTCGATCATATGTGTTGTGCGTAGGAGGGATGTATTGGCACAGAGCGCCCTTTGGGACGGGTCAAACCATAGGATGACGCGCAAAAAAAGCCATAGGATGATGTGTGGTGCGTACGTACAACTATTCGTGACCGACGTCCAGGTTGGCGTTGTGAACGAGGCCAGTAGACCGCTATTCAGTGCAGCAAACAACCGGCCAGTGCAATCCTCGTGTTCCCGGGTGTGTCGGCGTCTATCTGTGCCTATCCACCACAGCCAGGAATGACCCGAAGCAACTGACGCAGACGGACTGGGCGAACCCGCCGAGGCATTAGCAACACTACCCATTCTTGTGCTAAGCAAGCACTTAACATTCTAGAATATTCTAGATGATGTGTTGAATCATATAGTAATCCCTGCTTATCTGGTTGAGGTCGTTCAATAAGATTTAAGGTTTTTTTCTCGAATACATGAGGTCGCGTATCATTCCATTGATAGGGTGAGAGAGAATACAAGGTTGGCGTCCTGGGTATCGTGCATATTAGATGGCGGTACCCAGGCGCAGATGTGAGCAGAGAGAAGTAGGAGGATGCTCAGCCTCGATAGTTACATTTTATGTTACAAGAATGGTCGGATCGAGCCCTTTGGCACCGGCTCTTGCCCATAGTTTCGCCTCCTGTTTGATGTCGTTGAGAAGTCTGCAGTAGGAGGGTGTTATGTTGTCGAAGAGGACTGCGTTGCGGTGCTTCCAGATGGCCCATGATGTGAGGATGATAAGGGAGTTAAGTCCTTTGCGTAGGCTCGCCGGCACGTTTGTCTTTGTCGCAGTGCACCAGTCGAAGAAGCCGGTGCTGCCAGCGGGCGGTATTGTGGGTATGCGGCACCAGGCCAAGATGTCATGCCAAATAATGCGCGAGAAGACGCACCCAATGAGGAGGTGGTGGAGAGGTTCGTCGTCCTGGCCGCACAGTTTGCAGATGGGTCGTGCGGCAGGTCGTGTCGCGCACGACGGTCGGCGGTCCAACATCGATTGAGGGAGGCTAGCCAGAGAAAGATCTTCACATTGGAGGGAGCCCAAGTCTTCCAGATGAGCTACCGGTAGGGTGCGGTGGTAGCCCCAAGGAATGGCGTGTGGTAGGCAGACCACGCCGTGTACTTGCCATCGATAGTCCACTTCCAGGAGAGCTTATCTGGCTCCTCGGAGAGTTCAATGCCTTGGAGTAATCTCCATAGCTCAACATACTCGATGATCGCAAGGGGGTTTAGGTTGCCATGGATGTCCGCGATCCAGCCATGATCGGTGAGAGCCTCACTAACAAGTTGTCGTCCTCTGCGTCGCCTCGGGATGAGGGAGGATAAGGTGGGCGCGATCTCAGGGATAGATTTACCATGGAGCCAATGATCCTGCCAAAACTTGCAGGTGTTGCCGTCACCGAGGGTCCAAGTTGTCGAGGCATGAAAAAGCTGAGAAGCCTTAGGGTCGGATGGCAGATGGAGATGTTTCTAGGTGCGTGCGAGGTCAGTGTGCTGCAGCCAGAGCCAGCGTGTGCGTAAAGCAACTCCGGTGCGGTGTAGGTCACGAATCACCAGTCCACCGAGCGTTAGGGGGCGACACACCTTTTGCCAGGACACAATGCAGCAGCCAATATGTGCATCTTTGTTACCATGCCAGAGGAAATCGCAGATTAGCCGGTTGATCTTCTTCAAGATGGATGGGTTGATCGCCAGTGCGAGCAAGATATGCACCGGCATGGAAGAGAGGACGTGGTGGGCAAGAGCTAGCCATTGGTCACGTGACAACAGAGAAGCTTTCCATGTAGCTAGTTTCTTGGAGAGTTTGTCGACGAGTGGTAGGAGCGCATAAGCCAACACCTTGTAGGTTGAGAGGGGTAGCCTGAGGTATTTGATGGGAAAATCCGCGATTGGGCAGGAGAAGGAGGCCCCAATGGTGGCGAGCTGGCCGTCGGTACACCTGATGGGTGATGCCAAGCATTTGAAGAAGTTGGTTCGAAGGCCGGATGCGCCGCCGAAAGCTTCGAGTAGCTACTTGATGGCGTTGAGCTCGTGAGCGTCGGGGTGGCAAAAAATGAGCACATCATCGGCGAACATGGAGATGATCGACGCGGCATGGCATGTGATGAGGCGCTGCAGGATGCCCTGCTGTGTGGCGTACTCAAGAAGTGAGTTAAGCTTGTCGATCACCAAGGTGAACAACATGGGGGAGACCGGATCGCCTTGGCAGTCCCTGGGCATGGGCGATCGGCGGTCCCGGGTTGCCTTTGACGAGGACACACATGGAAGCAGTGGATAGTAGGATAGAAATCCATTTGCACCACTGCTGGCCAAAGCCGAGGTGGCAGAGTGTCTCAAGGAGGAATGGCCATGCCACCGTGTCGAAAGCCTTGGTGATGTCCAACTTGAGAAGCATGCGCGGCACCTTGAGGTTGTGGAGGAGCCTCGCCGTTTGTTGGACGAGGAGGAAGTTGTTGTGCCCACTTCTCCCAACGATGAATGCACTTTGATTGGTGGATACCATGTCACATAGCCGTGGCGCAAGCCGGAGAGAGAGAACCTTCGCGAAGAGCTTTGCAATGAGGTGGGTTAGGCTAATTGGTCGGTACTTCGCGATCGTCAACGCGTCCGGTTTCTTGGGTAGTAGGGTGAGGAGCGCCTCGTTGAGCTTGCGAAACCCCATGCCATTCATAGTGTACAACTTGTCGAACGCGACACAAATATCCTCCTTGATGATGGCCCAACAGGAGCGCAAGAATTCCGCCGTAAATCCATCCGGGCCCGGTGCCTTTCCTGTGGGCATCAGCTTGATCGCGTGCCATACTTCGTCCTTAGTGAATGGTTCCTCTAGTGACAAAAGGTCAAAGCGACGAGGGTCGAGGGTGTGCTCGCACAAGACCAGGGATCCAATGGTGGCGGAGAAGTGAGAGAATGTCGTGCGGGCCATGCCGGGGTCGTCACTGATGAAGGAGCCTTCATGGTGTTCCCAAGGATGTAGTTTTTGACTTCTATGGGCAGCATAAATCTTGAGGAAGGCCGTGTTCGTATCCCTCTCCTTGAGCCATGAGAAACATGCACGTTCATGCAATGCATCGCTCAAGAGAGGCTAAGCCCAGTTACTTGCGCTTTAGCTCCCGCCGTAGCCACGTTTCGTTGGTGGAGAGTGGGCGTGTGTCTTCGGCAACGTCGAGGCGGTAGATGAGCTCGTGGGAGACGAGAAGTTGCATGGAGATCCTGCCGGTCAAGTGTGAGCTCCAGCTCCGTAGCACGCCTGCCGTGGCTTTGAGCCTATCATATATCCGTATGAATGGGTCAGGGTCGGGGTTGTCGGAGTTCCAAGTGGTCGAAACTGTCTGGTGGAATCCCTCAAGTCTGGTGCAGCGAGGGGTGCCCCGACATCGCGGTGATTTCGCGTGATGAGGAGGTAGAGGGGGAGGCCGTTGCCGGCGAGGGGGTGCCCGCAGCAATGGGGCCGAAGAGGAGGTGGGTAACGGGGAGCCGGGCTTGGACGGCGCAGGTTGGCTTGGTCCAACCACGCTTGATGCGAAGGAGCTTGCGGTGATCGGGGAGGAGGTCTGTGGCTGCTTGGAAGGAGCCGTGGGAGTAGGGACACGGCGTGGTGCAGATCCTGGCGATGTGGCCGAAGAAGCGGCACAACCGGGAGCGGACGTCGCGGCACAACCGGCAGCGGATGTCGTGGCCTGCACTCAGAGTGGGGGTGGAAGCCGAGAGAGCTGGGGCACTCGCCGGGAGGTGGCGGCGACGGGTCGCGGCACGCTCTAGGGTTGCGGCGACGACACCGGGGGTTGCACGGAGAACGCTGCCTCTTGCCGCCTATGGCGACCCTCCAGCCGTCGTCCAGGTCGGCCTCGTGCCCATGGTCCACACGGTGGACCTCGGAGGGAGGGATACGGCGCATGACTGACGGCGATGGCGGGGGTGGAGGAGGGGACTGGCAAGGGGGCATCGAGCGAAGCACGTTGAGGTAAGATGGGGCCTCAGATCTGGTGGAGGAGAGAATCGACTCCATCCATCTCAGCTCACGGATGCAGCCGTCGGGCGAGGCGGCCATCAGGCGAGGTGGGTGATGGCGTCAGAGTGGCGGACGTCGCGAGCAGGTGGGCATCGGGGCCGGAGTGGCCAGCGGCGCAAGGAGGGCTTGGCGCTTGGAGCGGAGCGGAGCTGGATGCTCTTGCGACGTGAATAAAGTGCTAAGAGGAATGTTCTAAAAAAGGCTGCCTGTCTCGACACCGCTCCAGTGAAAAGTGGCATGAAAGATATGTGAGAGGGGGAGAGGGGGCAATGATATATGGGCCGGAGGAGTAGTATGCTCACGAGTATCAAAAGAGGGCTAAAGGAGAGAATACATTTAGATATGAAGGGCCATAGTGTAAAACATGTAAATTGCACCACTCTTATTTCTAGGATCAAGAATAAGGAAGTCCTAGATTGATGGCAACAAAGTTATTTAGAGCTATTCACTCGAGGACCACACACAAGGGGGTGTGATCCTACGCGTAGCATACTTTGATAAAATCTTATTAGAAGTTTTATTGTGATAAATTCTTATGTTAATTATTTTCTTATTTTAGCACCTACCTTTTTGACTGGCACCACACTTGTCATGGCCACCGGTGTGTGTTGTTGGGGAACGTAGTAATTTCAAAAATTTCTTACGCACACACAAGATCATGGTGATGCATAACAACGAGAGGGAAGAGTGTGTCCACGTACCCTCGTAGACCGAAAGCGGAAGCGTTAGCACAACGCGGTTGATGTAGTCGTACGTCTTCACGATCCGACCGATCAAGTGCCGAACACACGGCACCTCCGAGTTCTGCGCACGTTCAACTCGATGACGTCCCTCGAACTCCGATCCAGCTGAGCTTCCGTCAGCACGACGGCGTGGTGATGATGTTGATGTTCTACTGTCGCAGGGCTTCGTCTAAGCACCGCTACGATATTATCAAGGTGGAATATGGTGGAGAGGGGCACCACACACGGCTAAAAGATCCAAGAGATCAATTGTTGTGTCTATGGGGTGCCCCCTGGCCACGTATATAAAGGAGTGGAGGAAGGGGAGAGGGCCGGCCCCTATGGCGCGCCCTGGAGGAGTCCTACTCCCATCGGGAGTAGGATTCCTCCCCTTCCAAGTATTAGGAGTAGGGGACAAGGAAGGGGAAGAGGGAAGAGAAGGAAGGAGGGGGCGCCGCCCCTCCCCCTAGTCCATATCGGACTAGTCATTGGGGGGGGGGGGCGCAACCTGCCTCTCTCTCTCTCCCCCAAAGCCCAATAAGGCCCATATACTTCTTCCCCCGTATTCCCGTAACTCCCCGGTACTCCGCAAAATACCCGAACCACTCGGAACCTTTCCAATGTCCGAATATAGTCGTCCAATATATCGATCTTTATGTCTCGACCATTTTGATACTCCTCATCATGTCCCCGATCTCATTCGGGACTCCGAACTACCTTAGGTACATCAAAACACATAAACTCATAATATAACCGTCATCGAACTTTAAGCGTGCGGACACTACGGGTTCGAGAACTATGTAGACATGACCGAGACATGTCTCCGGTCAATAACCAATAGCGGAACCTGGATGCTCATATTGGCTCCTACATATTCTACGAAGATCTTTATCGGTCAAACCGCATAACAACATACGTTGTTCCCTTTGTCATCGGTATGTTACTTGCCCGAGATTCGATCGTCTGTATCTTAATACCTAGTTCAATCTCATTACTGGCAAGTCTCTTTACTCGTTCCGTAATACATCATCGTGCAACTAACTCATTAGTTGCAATGCTTGCAAGGCTTAAGTGATGTGCATACTCAAGTGGGCCCAGAGATACCTCTCCGACAATCGTAGTGACAAATCCTAATCTCGAAATACGCCAACCCAACAAGTACCTTCGGAGACACCTGTAGAGCACCTTTATAATCACCCAGTTACGTTGTGACGTTTGTTAGCACACAAAGTGTTCCTCCGGTAAATGGGAGTTGCATAATCTCATAGTCATAGGAACATGTATAAGTCATGAAGAAAGCAATAGCAACAAACTAAACGATCAAGTGCTAAGCTAACGGAATGGGTCAAGTCAATCACATCATTCTCCTAATGATGTGACCCCGTTAATCAAATGAAAACTCTTTATCTATGGCTCGGAAACATAACCATCTTTGATCAATGAGCTAGTCAAGTAGAGGCATACTAGTGATGCTCTGTTTGTCTATTTATTCACACATGTATTATGTTTCCGGTTAATACAATTCTAGCATGAATAATAAACATTTATCATGATATAAGGAAATAAATAATAACTTTATTATTGCCTCTAGGGCATATTTCCTTCAGTCTCCCACTTGCACTAGAGTCAATAATCTAGTTCACATCACCATGTGATTTAACACCAATAGTTCACATCACCATGTGATTAACACCCATAGTTCACATCGTCATGTGAACAACACCCAAAGGGTTTACTAGAGTCAATAACCTAGTTCACATTGCTATGTGATTAACACCCAAAGGGTACTAATGTGTGATCATGTTTTGCTTGTGAGAGAAGTTTAGTCAACGGGTCTGCCACATTCAGATCCGTATGTATTTTGCAAATTTCTATGTCAACAATGCTCTACAAGGAGCTACTCTAGCTAATTGCTCCCAGTTTCAATATGTATCCAGATTGAGACTTAGAGTCATCTAGATTGATGTAAAAAGCTTGCATCGACGTAACTCTTTACAACGAACTCTTTTATCACCTCCATAACCGAGAAATATTTCCTTAGTCCTCTAAGGATAATTTTGACCGCTGTCCAGTGATCTACTCCTAGATCACTATTGTACTCCCTTGCCAGAAAGATGCTAAGGTATACAATAGGACTGGTAAACAACATAGCATACTTTATAGAACCTATGACTAAGGCATAGGGAATGACTTATCATTCTCTTTCTATTTTCTACTGTGGTCGGGTTTTGAGTCTTTACTCAACTTCATACCTTGCAACATAGGCAAGAACTCCTTCTTTGACTGTTCCATTTTGAACTACTTCAAAATCTTGTCAAGGTATGTACTCATTGAAATAACTTATCAAGCATCTTGATCTATCTCTATAGATCTTGATGCTCAATGTGTAAGCAACTTCATCGAGGTCTTTCTTTGAAAAACTCCTTTCAAATACTCCTTTATGCTTTCCAGAAAATTCTACATTCTTTCCGATCAACAATATGTTATTCAGATATACTTATCAGAAATGTTGTAGTGCTCCCACTCACTTTCTTGTAAATACAGGCTTTACCGCAAGTCTGTATAAAACCATATACTTTGATCACTTTATCAAAGCATATATTCAAACTCCGAGATGCTTGAACTAGTCCATAGATGGATCGCTGGAGCTTGCTCACTTTGTTAGCACCTTTAGGGTCGACAAAACCTTCTGGTTGCATCATATACAACTCTTCTTTTTAAGAAATCCATGAAGGAATACAGTTTTGACATCCATTTGCCAGATTTCATAAAATGCGGCAACTACTAACATAATTCGGACAGACTTTTAAGCATCGATACGAGTGAGAAAATCTCATCGTAGTCAACACCTTGAACTTGTCGAAAACACTTTGTGACAATTCGAGCTTTGTAGATAGTAACACTACTATCAGCGTCCGTCTTCCTCTTGAAGATCGTTTATTCTTAATGACTCACCGGTCATCGGGCAAGTCAATCAAAGTCCATACTTTATTCTCATACATGGATCCAATCTCAGATTTCATGGCCTCAAGCCATTTCGCGGAATCTGGGCTCATAGTTCGTGGGTTCGTCATGGTCAATTAACATGACCTCCAGAACAGGATTACCGTACCACTCTGGTGCGGATCTCACTCTAGTTAACCTACGAGGTTCGGTAGTAACTTGATCTGAAGTTACATGATCATCTTCATTAGCTTCCTCACTAATTGGTGTAGGAGTCACAGAAACAGATTTCTGTGATGATCTACTTTCCAATAAGGCAGCAGGTACAGTTACCTCATCAAGTTCTACTTTCCTCCCACTCACTTCTTTCGAGAGAAACTCCTTCTCTAGAAATGATCCATTCTTAGCAACAAATATCTTGCCTTCAGATCTGTGATAGAAGGTGTACCCAACAGTTACTTTTGGGTATCCTATGAAGACGCACTTCTCTGACTTGGGTTTGAGCTTATCAAGATGAAACTTTTTCACATAAGCATCGCAACCCCAAACTTTAAGAAATGACAGCTTAGGTTTCTTGCTAAACCACAATTCATACGGTGTCATCTCAACGGATTTAGATGGTGCCCTTTTTAATGTGAATGCAGCCGTCTCTAATGCATAACCCCAAAACGATAGTGGTTAATCGGTAAGAAACATCATAGATTGCACTATATCCAATAATTGTACAGTTATGACGTTCGGACACACCATTATGCTGTGGTGTTCTAGGTGGCATGATTTTGTGAAACTATTCCACATTGTTTTAATTGAAGACCAAACTCGTAACTCAAATATTTGTCTCTGCGATCAGATCGTAGAAACTTTATTTTCTTATCACGATGATTTTCCACTTCACTCTGAAGTTCTTTGAACTTTTCAAATGTTTCATACTTATGTTTCATTAAGTATATATACCCATATCTGCTCAAATCATCTGTGAAGGTCAGAAAATAACGATACCCGCCGCGAGCCTCAACACTCATCGGACTACATACATCGGTATGTATTATTTCCAATAAGTTAGTTGCTCGCTCCATTGTTCCGAAGAACGGAGTCTTAGTCATCTTGCCCATGAGGCATGGTTTGCAAGCATCAAAATGATTCATAATCAAGTGATTCCAAAAGCCCATCATCATGGAGTTGCTTCATGCGCTTTACACCAATATGACCTAAATGGTAGTGCCCCAAATAAGTTGCACTATCATTATTAACTTTGCATCTTTTGGCTTCAATATTATGAATATGTGTATCACTACGATCGAGATCCAACGAACCATTTTCATTGGGTGTATGATCATAGAAGGTTTTATTCATGTAAACAGAACAACAATTATTCTCTAACTTAAATGAATAACCGTTTTGCAATAAACATGATCAAATCATATTCATGCTCAACGCAAATGCCAAATATCATTTATTTAGGTTTAACACTAATCCCGAAAGTATAGGGAGTGTGCGATGATGATAATATCAATCTTGGAACCACTTCCAACACACATCGTCACTTCACCCTTAACTAGTCTCTATTTATTCTGTAACTCCTGTTTCGAGTTACTAATTTTTAGCAACCGAACAAGTATCAAATACCCAGGGGCTACTATAAATACTAGTAAGGTACACATCAATAACCTGTATATCAAATATACCCTTGTTCAGTTTGCCATCCTTCTTATCCACTAAATATTCAGGGCATTTCCGCTTCCAGTGACTAGTCCCTTTGCAGTAGAAGCACTTAGTCTTAGGCTTAGGTCCAGACTTGGGCTTCTTCACTTGAGCAACAACTTGCTCACCGTTCTTCTTGAAGTTCCCTTTCTTTTCCTTTACCCTTTTCTTGAAACTAGTGGTCTTGTTAATCATCAACACTTGATGCTCTTTCTTGATTTCTAGCTTCATCGATTTCATCATCATGAAAAGCTCGGGAATCGTTTATGTCATCCCTTGCATACTATAGTTCATCATGAAGTTCTACTAACTTGGTGATTGCGACTAGAGAATTCTGTCAATCACTATTTTATCTGGAAGATTAACTCCAACTTGATTCAAGCGATTGTAGTACCCAGACAATCTGAACACATGCTCACTGCTTGAGCTATTCTCCTCCATCTTTTTAGCTATAGAACTTGTTGGAGACTTCATATCTCTTAACTCGGGTATTTGCTTGAAATAGTAACTTCAACTCCTGGAACATCTCATATGATCCACGACGTTCAAAACGTCTTTGAAGTCCCGATTCTAAGCTGTTAAGCATGGTGCATTAAACTGTCAAGTACTCATCATATTGAGCTAGCCAAACATTCATGACGTCTGCATCTGCTCCTGCAATAGGTCTGTCACCTAGCGGTGCATCAAGGACATAATTCTTCTGTGCATCAATGAGGATAATCCTCAGATCATGCATCCATTCCGCATCATTGCTACTAACATCTTTCAACTTAGTTTTCTCTAGGAACATATCAAAAAATAAAACAGGGGTGCTAAACGCGAGCTATTGATCTACAACATAGATATGCTAATACTACCAGGACTAAGTTCATGATAAATTAAAGTTCAATTAATCATATTACTTAAGAACTCCCACTTAGATATACATCCCTCTAATCATCTAAGTGATCACGTGATCCATATCAACTAAACCATAACCAATCATCACGTGAAATGGAGTAGTTTTCAATGGTGAACATCATTATGTTGATCATATCTACTATATGATTCACGCTCGACCTTTCGGTCTCAGTGTTCCGAGGCCATATCTGCATATGCTAGGCTCGTCAAGTTTGACCTGAGTATTCTGCGTGTGCAAAACTGGCTTGCACCCGTTGTAGATGGACGTAGAGCTTATCACACCCGATCATCATGTGGTGTCTGGGCACGACGAACTTTGGCAATGGTGCATACTCAGGGAGAACACTTTTATCTTGAAATTTAGTGAGAGATCATCTTATAATGCTACCGTCAATCAAAGCAAAATAAGATGCATAAAAGATAAACATCACATGCAATCAATATAAGTGATATGATATGGTCATCATCATCTTATGCTTGTGATCTCCATCTCCGAAGCACCGTCATGATCACCATCGTCACCGGCGCAACACCTTGATCTCCATCGTAGCATCGTTGTCGTCTCGACAACTATTGCTTCTACGAATATTGCTACCGCTTAGTGATAAAGTAAAGCAATTACAGGGCGATTGCATTGCATACAATAAAGCGACAACCATATGGCTCCTGCCAGTTGCCGATAACTCGGTTACAAAACATGATCATCTCATACAATAAAATATAGCATCATGTCTTGACCATATCACATCATAACATGCCATGCAAAAGCAAGTTAGACGTCCTCTACTTTGTTGGTGCAAGTTTTACGTGGCTGCTATGGGCTGAGCAAGAACCGTTCTTACCTACGCATCAAAACCACAATGATAGTTCGTCAAGTTAGTGCTGTTTTAACCTTCTTAAGGACCGGGCGTAGCCATACTCGGTTCAACTAAAGTTGGAGAAACTGACACCCGCCAGCCACCTGTGTGCAAAGCACGTCGGTAGAACTAGTCTCGCGTAAGCGTACGCGTAATGTTAGTCTGGGCCGCTTCATCCAACAATACTGCCGAACCAAAGTATGACATGCTGGTAAGCAGTATGACTTGTATCACCCACAACTCACTTGTGTTCTACTCGTGCATATAACATCAACGCATAAAACCAGGCTCGGATGCCACTGTTGGGGAACGTAGTAATTTCAAAAATTTCCTACGCACACGCAAGATCATGGTGATGCATAGCAACGAGAGGGGAGAGTGTGTCCACGTACCCTCGTAGACCGAAAGCGGACGCGTTAGCACAACACGGTTGATGTAGTCGTACGTCTTCATGATCCAACCGATCAAGTACCGAACGCATGGCACCTCCGAGTTCTACACACGTTCAACTCGATGACGTCCCTCGAATTCCGATCCAGCCGAGCTTTGAGGGAGAGTTCCGTCAACACGATGGTGTGGTGACGATGTTGATGTTCTACCGTCGCAGGGCTTCGCCTAAGCACCGCTACGATATTATCGAGGTGGACTATGGTGGAGAGGGGCACCGCACACGGCTAAAAGATCCAAGAGATTAATTGTTGTGTCTATGGGGTGCCCCCTGGCCACGTATATAAAGGAGTGGAGGAAGGGGAGAGGGCCGGCCCCTATGGCGCGCCCTGGAGGAGTCCTACTCCCACCGAGAGTAGGATTCCTCCCCTTCCAAGTAGTAGGAGTAGGGGACAAGGAAGGGGAAGAGGGAAGAGAAGGAAGGAGGGGGCTGTAACACCCCGGATGTAATTTACCATATTTGTATTCCAACTCTTGCCATTTTCGGCTCTAAGTCATGATATTCCCTCGTGGTTGGGTTTTGTCTTTGTTTTGCATTTTGTTCATGTTATGCATCTCATATCATGTCATCATGTGCATCGCATTTGCATACGTGTTCGTCTCATGCATCCGGGCATTTTCCTTGTTGTCCGTTTTGCATTCCGGCGCTCCTACGTCCTCCGGCGTCCCCTTTTTCCTCTTTTCGTGTGCGGGTGTTAAACATTCTCGGAATGGACCGAGATTTGCCAAGCAGCCTTGGTACACCACCGGTAGACCGCCTGTCAAGTTTCGTGCCATTTGAAGTCCGTTTGATACTGCAACGGTTAACCGAGGAACCGTAAAGGCCTCATGTGTGTTGCAGCCCAACACCCCTCCAAAGTGGCCCAAAACCCATCCAAACCCTCTCCATCCTCTCGGCCGTTCGATCACGATCGCATGGCCGAAAACTGCACCTCATTTGGACTCTCCTAGCTCCCTCTACCTATAAATATGTGCATCTCCTCAAAAATCCGGATCCCGAAACCCTAGCCCCGCTGCTCCGCGCCGGACACGTTCGCCGCCGGCCGGACGCGTTCGCCGCCGTGCCCCAGCCACTCCGGAGCCGCCACGTGGCACCCCGGAACCCCCGCGCCGCCGGCCTGCCCGGGCCCGAGGCCGGCCCCCGAGGCCCGCGCGCAGCCGCCCGCCTCCTCGCACCTCCACACCGCCCATGCCGCCACGGCTTCGCCGGCGCTGCGCCTCGCCTCCACCGGCCGCCGCGACTGCCTCGCCGCCGTCCGCCGCCGCTTCCCTCCACTGCGCGCCACCCGGGAGCCGCGGCGCTGCCCAGCTCCTCCTCGCCGCGCCGCCCGAGGACGAGGACTCCGGCGAGCTCCCCTAGCTCCGGCCACCGCGTGGAGAACTCCGGCGAACCTCCTTCTCCGGTCATCCTCGTAAAGCGCGCACCAGATCCAGATCAGGAGACCTAGGGTTGACTTCGAAATATCTCTAAGTCTTTTTTTTATATATTCTGAAGCTCTGTTCATTGCATCATAACTCCGCATCCGTAGCTCCGTTTTGTGCATATGAGATATCAAAATGTTCATCATGATGTCCTCTTCATTTCGTTCCATTGCAGCATGCTTGTTTGAGTCCATCTTGATGCCCAAATTGTTGATGAAAGAGTGCTTCATAATGTTAGTTCCTGATACTTAGCAGATCTTGAGCATTTGTCATTTTTGCCATGATTATTGTGTGCTGCATATGGGCATGAGCTCTACATGTGTTTTGGGCTATGCCATACCATCTTTACAGGGGTGTATGTCATGTATTTTTGTGATCAATGTGGTGACTAGAACATGCATGCAAAGTAGCTCTCGTGATATTGCTGATTTCAGGGACTTAGAATTTCACTAAGTCATTTCCCTGCTGTTATTTTTATGCCATGTATTCATGTTGCTTCAGAGAGATCCATGCCTCTTTTGAGTATGTTAAGTAAGGGTGATTTTGACATATGGTTATGCTCTATCCATGCATGTCCTGTTTGCATTTATGGAGTGCCCTAGCATGACTCAATCTTGCTCTACTTTTGCTATAAAATGTTCCTGGCAGATTGTTTACGTGTTAATCGATTTTGCCAAGGTTGTTGTAGTTGATCCATGCATGCTATGAGATTGTTCTTGCCATGGTTAGCTACTTGATCATGTCTTCTTGCTGGGTGTATGCTTAGTTTGTCATGCAATGCCTTGTGTTGAGTGCATCGAGCTCGCAAACATGCCTTCATAATTCTGTTTATGCCATGTCTAGTTTTCTGCTAAGTCTGAATCTGTTAACGAAACTTGCTATGTTTACATGGGTGCCATCATATCTTCTGATCCTTTTTGGCTTAGGGTCAGTAAGGGACTTTTGTTATATGCTTTGAGTAGATTCATGCCATGCCTTGTTTTTCCATGTTATGTTCCTGTAGCATGTTGTTATCTTGCTCTAAACATTGCTTCTTGATGTTAATTCCTAACATGTTAGTATTTTCACCAAGTCTGTGATGCTGATATCTTTTGCACTTTTTCCATGCTTGTTTGAACCTGCTATTGTGTGATTTAGCCGTATCTCAGTGTTCATCTTTTGTCAAGCATCTTGAGTAGATCACTACCATGTGCTTTGTTGCTATGTTGGAGTGCAGTAGCTTAGTTTCTTGTTGCATTCTGGATGGCATCGTGCTGTTAATCGCAGAATTGTGCCATCTTCTGATCCTTATATCGATTCCGACCGAAATCAATTCATCTTTCCATAGGCACTCTTGGTTTGCAAAGTTGAGGCCTGGTTCAATCTTTTCCTTCCGGAGCACACATATGCATTGCATATCACATCCCGCATATCATGCCATGTTTTGCATCATGTTGCTTGCGCATTGCACCGTGGTTGACTGTGGTTTCCTTTGCTTGTGTTCTTGCCTTGGGTAGAGCCGGGAGACGAGTTCATGATCGAGGGACCCGTTAAGTGCGCTTACGAGGATCAAGCTTACGTCAACTCGGAGAACTTTGCAGGCAAGATGACCATACCCTCGAAATCACTTCTATCTTTGCTTGCTAGTTGCTCGCTCTATTGCTATGCCGCGATACCTACCACTTGCTATATCATGCCTCCCATATTGCCATGTCAAGCCTCTAACCCACCTTGTCCTAGCAAACCGTTGTTTGGCTATGTTACCGCTTTGCTCAGCCCCTCGTATAGCATTGCTAGTTGCAGGTGAAGATGGAGTTTGTTCCTTGTTGGAACATTATTATTGGTGGGATATCATTATTATATCTTGTTTACTTTAATGCACCTATATACTTTGTAAAGGGTGGGAGGCTCGGCCTTATGCCTGGTGTTTTATTCCACTCTTGCCGCCCTAGTTTCTGTCATACCGGTGTTATGTTCCTTGATTTTGCGTTCCTTACGCGGTTGGGTTATAATGGGAACCCCTTGACAGTTCGCCTTGAATAAAACTCCTCCAGCAAGGCCCAACCTTGGTTTTACATTTTCCTAACAACCTCTAACCTTCCCTTGGGTGTTCGCGAGCCCGAGGGTCATCTTTATTTTAAACCCCCCGGGCCAGTGCTCCTCTCAGTGTTGGTCCGAAATAGGCAGCCTGCGGGGCCACCTTGGGGCAACTCGAGTCCTATCGGGATTTGTCAGCACATCGGGCGGCTTTGCTGGTCTTGTTTTACCATTGTCGAGATGTCTTGTAACCGGGATTCCGAGTCTGATCGGGTCTTCCTGGGAGAAGGAATATCCTTCGTTGACCGTGAGAGCTTGTGATGGGATAAGTTGGGACACCCCTGCGGGGTTTTGAACTTTTGAAAGCCGTGCCCGCGGTTATGGGCAGATGGGAATTTGTTAATATCGGGTTGTAGAAAACCTGACACTTAACTTAATTAAAATGAATCAACAGCGTGTGTAGCCGTGATGGTCTCTTTTCGGCGGAGTCCGGGAAGAGAACACGGTTTCGGTTATGCTTGAACGTAAGTAGTTTCAGGATCACTTCTTGATCATTATAGTTTCTTGACCGTGCCTTGGCATCTCCTCTCGCTCTCATTTGCGTAAGTTAGCCACCATATATGCTAGTGCTTGCTGCAGCTCCACCTCACTACCTTTTCCTACCCATAAGCTTAAATAGTCTTGATCGCGAGGGTGTGAGATTGCTGAGTCCCCGTGACTCACAGATTACTTCCAAAACCAGATGCAGGTGCCGACGAAGCCAGTACAGGGGATGCGACCAAACTCAAGTGGGAGTTCGACGAGGATTCAGGACGTTACTATGTTTCCTTTCCAGACGATCAGTAGTGGAGCCCAGTTGGGGCGATCGGGGACCTATGCATTTGGGGTTGTCTTTATTTTGGTTTCGTAGTCGGACCTTGATTGTATTCTGGATGATGTAATGCTATATTTCTGTATTGTGTGAAGTGGCGATTGTAAGCCAACTCTGTATCTCTTTCTTATTCAGTACATGGGCTGTGTAAAGATTACCCCTCTTGCGACATGCCTACTATGCGGCTATGCCTCTAAGTCGTGCTCCGACACGTGGGAGATATAGCCGCATCGTGGGTGTTACTTGTTGGTAATCAGAGCCTTCCCCGACTTAGGAGCCCCCTGCTTGATCGAATCGCTGGCGTTGTTGAGTCTACAAAAAGGGTTTTGAGTCTTATAGGATTGTATATATAGGAGAGTAGGATTCTTTTTACTCCTCAGTCCCTTTGTCGCTCTAGTGAGGGCTCCTGACGTAGAGTTTTGACTCTTCTCTTCTCAAATTTCATGAATTTTTTCTAGGATCATGCGTGTATCTTGGAATCATTCCGATGGTTTTGTGACGAGAACATTGTTCTCGGTACCTCCTGAAATTTAGGGGTTGTGGCAGTGTCCCGGGGAGTTGAGTCGAGGTGTTGTCGTCACAATTTTATCGTTTTCGAACAAGAATGAATGAATGAATTCCAAAGTAAATGATCACACTTCCATAAATTGAGAAGCCACTTAGATAAAGGTAGAAGAATAAAATCAACAAGCTACGGATATGAGCAAATAATTGGTAAGGATTACCCAATCACAAACCAACTATTTGCGAAAAAACTACTAGAGCTGCAAGAATTCCCACCTATGAAACTCCCGAAATTTTCTGGTTATGCAATCAGGTGTTGGGGATATAGGGGAAGCATAATATCTCACCCAAAACTAGCAAATCCTACATCCAGTTGTATCCATCCTTCAACACATAACCAAGAAACCTTCGGAAATCATTTACTTCAACCTTCGAAAAGCATCCGTTATACGAATTATGGCAATACTCTCAAACTTAGCAAGGAAGTGCAGAATGTAATGGATAACATGGAATGCTGAGATGTGCATTGCACGACATGGTAATATAGAAACTGCCATATATATACCATTGGTCATACACACCGTACATAGCTTAGTACAAGCCCAGGCTAGAGTACAACTACGGTGAAAGACATTACATCTCATCGAAGGCATTCCAAGCTCCTATACATTATTTTTCTACACCTTCGGAGCGTGATACACACCAAGTTGTATCCCACGGTCACGCAGGAATGTGGAGAATACAACTACTACAATACTCGTGAAACTACTACTAGCTCAAACGGCTCTGTAGTAATCCTCATAGAAGTCACCACCAAAGCCTGGAAGTGGAACATGATCATCTAGGAACAGACGGTCCTGCGGAGCTTGCGGACCATAGGGACTCGGATGTGGCCTTGGTCCCACAGGTGGTGGCAGGCGGGGACCACGAGGAGGGGTGATGCCTCCTACATCGCGCCACTCCATACAATCTGGCAATCCAGACCGTACAGGGTACAGATCCCTCATGTCCATGTATCCTGCCTGCACCGCAGGTGCAAACCGAGGCAAAGTGGCCCAATGATCAGAACGAGTGTGGAAAAGCTCCATACGCAAGGCCCGATTTTCATGGTCCTTATCCTCGAGCATCTCGGCAGTGGTGCGGAGTAGTGACTCCTCATGTGTAGAGTCATAGTACAAGGCCTGATAGTACCCCTATGCTCCGGGAAGTGAGGTTGGCATGTATCGGAAATCGGTGTTCTGTAGCAAGGCAGTCCTGGCTCGAATGATAGTCATCATTGAATAGGCTGCATCGTGCACCGACATCTCAATAGTGACCCCAAGTCCATAGGAACAGTGAAGGGGCTCAGTGGCTCTAGGATAAGAGGGATATATCCTGACGATACAGAGGTACTGGCTCTGGTTGAAGTCTCTGAACTGCTCCTCGACGGTATATTCTGGATACCACCGATAGCCCGACTCAACCATCACTCGAACCAACATGGCCGTGTGGCCGAGCACATCAAGGCACCGGGTCAGACGAACCACTTGGTTCTGCGAACTGGTGGCCATCCGAAAGCACAGAATAATGCAAAGGCATTAGAATTTTCTAGGGGAAATCGGACAGCATAACGGCTGTAAATGCTCAGAAAAAGATTTGAGACATCCACAACAGTTTGCAATACTACTCAACAACATCATACCAAGGTTCTTATTCAACTGGCAACATACTAAAAGTAGTAGAAACTGTACTGAGGCTTGTAACAACAATCCTATAAGCTACTACGGATTAGTAACACGTGAACCTGATAGAAGAAGAGAGCCTAGTCCTTAACCCACGTTGAATGAGAAGAGAATGACTTAGATCAGAGGGCATAAGGTAAAGGAGTAAAAGAGCCTTACGTTCCCTCCCACAATCAATTCCCCTACATATAACTAAAGCATTTCTAGACTTGACATCGACCAGTTTGGCTCAACGAACCTACAGGCAGTCCGGCTCTGATGCCAACGCTGTCAGGACCCTGATTCCAAGTGAGGGAGTCCTGGATTAGGGGGTGTTCGGATAGCCGAACTATACCTTCAGCCGGACTCCTGGACTATGAAGATGCAAGGTTGAAGACTCCGTCCCGTGTCCGGAAGGGACTTTCCTTGGCGTGGAAGGCAAGCTTGGAGATACGGATGTTCAGATCTCCTACTATTGTAACCGACTCTATGTAACCCTATCCCTCTCCGGTGTCTATATAAACCGGGGAGTTTTAGTCTGTAGGACAACATACACATCAACAATCATACCATAGGCTAGCTTCTAGGGTTTAGCCTTTCTGATCTCGCGGTAGATCTACTCTTGTACTACCCATATCATCAATATTAAGCAAGTAGGACGTAGGGTTTTACCTCCATTGAGAGGGCCCGAACCTGGGTAAAACTTCGTGTCCCTCGCCTCCTGTTAACATCCGGCCTAGACGCACAGTTCGGGACCCCCTACCCGAGATCCACCGGTTTTGACACCGACATTGGTGCTTTCATTGAGAGTTCCTCCGTGCCGTCGCCATCAGGCCCGATGGCTCCTACGATCATCAATGGCGATGCAGTCCAGGGTGAGACCTTCCTCCCTGGACAGATCTTCGTCTTTGGCGTCTTCGCACTGCGGGCCAATTCACTTGGCCATCTAGAGCAGATCGAAAGCTACGCCCCTGGCCGTCAGGTCAGATTCGGAAATTTGAACTACACGGCTGACATCCGCGGGGACTTGATCTTCGACGGACTCGAACCACCGCCAAGCGCACCGCACTGTCATGACGAGCATGATCTAGCTCTGCCGCCGAACAGTGCCCTGGAGGCCGCACCCGCATCGGCTCCGACCCTTAGTTCGGAGCCAACCGTGCCGATCGAGGATGGGCGGTTGGACGCCACCTCGGGGGCTGTGATCCCAACGGTGGTTGGGCCGAACACCAGCCCCGTACTCTGCGAGACTCGTGACTCCATGGAGCTAGATTCTTCTCCGAACTCTGAACCCTCCGCGCCCCTGCTGATCGAATCCGATTGGGCACCGATCATGGAGTTCACGGCCGCGGACGTCTTTCAGCACTCGCCTTTCGGCGATATCCTGAAGTCACTGAAGTCTCTCTCTTTATTAGGAGAGCCCTGGCCAGACTACGGTCAGCAAGTTTGGGGTACGGACGATGAAGAAATTCAAAACCCACCCACCACCCACTTTGTAGACACTGTCGACGACTTAACCAACATGCTCGACTTCGACTCCAAAGACACCGATGGTATGGACACCGATGAAGGAGATGATGAAGAACCAGCGCCTACTAGGCCCTGGAAAGCCACCTCGTCATATGACATATACATGGTGGACACCCCCAAAGAGGGAGAGGGCGATGGAACAGCGGAGGATGACCCCTCCAAGAAACAGCCCAAGCGCCGGCGTCAGTGGCGCCGCTCAAAATCCCGCCAACACAAAAACGGAGATTCCAGCACGGGAGATGATAATACTCCGAAGAGTGCCCAAGAAAACCCCCTCCAGCAAGGTTTAGCATAGGAGGATGGAGAAACCAGCCCTCATGACAGAGCGGCTGATAGAGAGGTCGAGGACGATAATTATATGCCTCCCTTCGAAGACGAGGTAAGCCTCGACGACAACGAATTTGTCGTGCCAGAGGATCCCGTTGAGCAAAAGCGTTTCCAACGCAGGCTTATGGCCACGGCAAGAAGCCTCAAGAAAAAGTAGCAACAGCTCCGAGCTGATCAAGATTTGCTGGTTGACAGATGGACCGAAGTCCTTGCGGCCGAAGAGCATAAACTCGAACGCCCGTCCAAGAGTTACCCAAAGCGCAGGTTGCTACCCCAATTAGAGGAGGAAGCACTTGATGCGGCCGAACGGCCACCTCGTGGCCGCGACAGAGAGGCCTCCCGGCCCTCCACTCAAGCCGCACCCCGTACCAAGGCACGGGAATATGCGCCGGACTTACGAGACATGTTGGAGGACAAGGCAAGGCAAACACGATCGATCTACGGATCACATGGGCACCCCACGGCTCGAGACGGTAACCATCACACCGGCCACAAATTTGGCAGGGCCGAACACAACAGACAAAACTCATTGGAGCTACGTCATGATATCGCCCAGTACAGAGGCGCCGCACACCCACTGTGCTTTATAGATGAAATAATGGATCATCAAATCCCCGAGGGTTTCAAACCCGTAAACATCGAATCATATGATGGCACAACAGACCCTGCGGTATGGATCGAGGATTATCTCCTTCATATCCACATGGCCCGAGGAGATGATCTCCACGCCATCAAATACTTACCCCTCAAGCTCAAAGGGCCAGCTCGTCACTGGCTCAAAGGCCTCCCCGAAAGCTCCATTGGAAGTTGGGAAGAGCTCGAAGACGCCTTTCAGGCAAATTTTCAAGGAACTTATGTCCGACCTCTGGATGCGGACGATTTGAGTCATATAACTCAACAGCCCGGAGAGTCATCCGAAAGCTTTGGACCAGGTTTCTCACTAAAAAGAACCAGATTGTCGACTGTCCGGATGCCGAAGCCTTGGCAGCTTTCAAGCATAGCGTCCGTGATGAATGGCTCGCCAAACACGTCGGCCAAAATAAGCCGAGAACGATGGCCGCATTCACAAACCTCATAACCCGCTTTTGCGCGGGTGAGGATAGCTGGCTAGCCAGATGCAGCACCAGTGACCCCAGTACATCTGAAGTTAGAGATGGAAACGGGAAATCACGGCGCAATAGCAATAGCAAACGCCGGAATAAAGAAGACAACACGAAGGGCACGGCAGTAAATGCCGGATTCAAAAGCTCCCGGCTAGGTCAAAAGCCGCCCACTAAAGGCACCAGGGATGAACCGTCCAGCCTCAACGAAATTCTGGACCAGGTATGTCAGATACATAGTACCCCTAGCAAGCCCGCTAATCATACCCACAGAGAATGTTGGGTCTTCAAGAAGTCCGGCAAGCTCAACGCCGTACACAAGGGGGAGGATACACCAAGTGAAGATGAGGACGAGCCTCCCAAGCAAGACACTGGGGAACAAAAGAAATTCCCACCAGAAGTCAAAACAGTAAACGTACTACACATGATCAAGGAAAAAAACAATGCGGCACCCCCAGGAAAATATACCCAAGTGCCTGTCACTGCGAAGTCCTACCAATGGTCGTCTCAACCAATCATTTTCGACCATCGCGATTACTCAGCAAGTATCCGACACGCAGGATGGGCTGCCTTGGTATTAGACCCAGTAATTGGCGGATATCACTTCACATGAGTCTTGATGGACGGTGGCAGCAGCCTAAACCTAATATACCAGGATACAATCCGCGGGATGGGGTTAGACCCAACACAAATTCGCCATAGCAATACTACCTTCAAAGGAGTAACGCCAGGCCCAGGGGCTCGTTGTACGGGCTCCCTCCTACTACAAGTTATATTCGGCTCCCCCGATAACTTCCGTAGCGAGCATTTAACCTTCCACATCGCTCCGTTTTAAAGTGGCTATCAAGCACTGCTCGGGCGCGAAGCTTTCGCTCGCTTTAATGCAATACCACACTACGCCTCCCTCACACTCAAGATGCTCGGTCCACGCGGCATCATTTCAGTGCACAGAAATATCAAGCGATATCTGCGCGCCGAAGAGAGTGAGGCTGCCTTGGCAGCCACACACTAAAGGCGCCCGGACTAGCCAAAGCACCCCATAGGTCGTCAAGACCTCAGACACAACTAATCGAGTCCGGCGCCGCTACTTATACCGAATAAATGGTCACACCCCTATTTACAAGGGGCTCAACACGCGCAGACATGTGGCCATTCCTCCTCATTTTAATTATGCATAGTTTCTTTAATTATCCTTTTTGCACGACAACCTTTTTCACCTAAATTCCTCTCTTTTATAGACGATCATCATGCCACGCCCGTCCAGGATATGGCACAACGGAGACACAGGCGCAGACGTGCAGCAGGGACCCGCTCCCAGGATTCTTTTTAGATTAAGACCCTGCGTAAACCTTGTTTACTGTCTCTTGTTGATACATATCCACCGTTGAGAAGGATGCTGACGTCTTGGCATGTGGCCACGCCAGACCAATGCACGTACATGGACATAAGGGGCTTCTTACGAAGGCCATTATTTAGGCCCGGTTTATACCACAAAGACCGAATACCTTAGGGAGTGTTCGGCGTCACGAGTTTGGCCCTATATGCATCAGCTCCGAATCATTGTCTTTGGTCAAATGTTGGGTTTGCCCGGCTCCTGTGTTTTGGTGCCTTACGTTCCGCCTTACCGGCTAAGGTAGCACCAGGAGAACTACTGCGATTGTGCCCTGGTTCATCCGGACGAGCACCTCAGTAGAGAAAGCCGAAAACTGACTGTCATGATCTAGCGCGAGACTGGTCAACCACTCAATGACCCACGGGAATGTTAGAATTCCTCCGCCTTAATGAAGGGCCGCTTTCCGGCCAGGCATAGACGCACCCCGGGATCGGGAGAGTGTGGAGCCACCAGGGGCTATCTAGTAGCCCCACTGTCAAACTCCTATGGCTAAGTGAAAGTGTTAAAGCATTATAGTCCGGTTGCCTCGCTCGCTCCGCTATCACCTCCTTAATAGGACCAAGACGTTGGGTTAAGTGTGAACGCATGTTTCTGCGAACACCTCCGCATTATATGCGTTGGGGTTGAAGCCGACGACTGCAATCTTTCAGGTTATACACATGTATACATAAACGGCCGCCCAGGAGGCATCACATTACTTTCAGGCAAAAGTATAAAAGTAGCCTTATGAAAATTTATAAAAGCATTTCGCTTACAATGAGATTACATGTCACTCAAACATAATATTTTTTTGAGCACTGGGTCTCTATCAAACGAGCACCCTCAAGAACTTTCTCAAAGTAGTGCTCAGCAGCCCTTCGACCTATGGCCGAATCCTGCGCTGCAACAGTGGTAGCATCCATCTCTGCCCAGTATGCTTTAGCACGGGCAAAGGCCATTCGTGCGCCTTCTATACACGCCGACCTCTTCATCGCATTAATGCGCGGTACCACGTCAAGGAACTACTGCACCAAGCCAAAATAGTTGTTCGGTTTTAGCCTTTCCGGCCATAGCTGATCCACAACAGACCTCATGGCGAGTCCGGACAACCTATTTAGTTCGGCCCATTCGGCTAGTTGGTCAGACAATGAAAGTGGACGCTCGGGAGAATGGAATTGTGTCCAAAACAGCTGGTCCACTTCACGGTCCGTCTGACCCTTGAAGTACTTGGCCGCATCAGCAGCGCTCGCTGCCAAATCCATATACGCATCCTTCGAACTCCACAGCCGATCCAGAGGGGCATACCGTGGATCTCCGAACTTCCTCTGCAGCATAAAGGATTTCCCGGCTACAATATCCCTGGCTTCCTGCAGCTCCTCCTTCTTTGCCCTCATAGCAGAGCGGAGGTCTTTTCCCGTTGCAGCATCCTTCTCAAGGTCCGATGCCTTCGCCTGGTTTTCCTTTTCAAGAGCTCGGCAACGGTCGACGGCGGCTTTCAATTCTACGGCCATATTGGCCATCTTATCCCGGCTCTCGCCATGCGCGGCCTTCTCGGCTCGCAACTCTTCGGCCGCCTTCAAAGCAGCCGCATTACCCAATCTCGCTTGTTCCTTGGCTCGGGCAAGTTCCGCCCGCAAGGCTTCAACAGTGGCAGCTCCATCTACAGTAATAACATGTTAAATATACTGGCTTCATGCTGCTCTTACTATGCGGCATTTACCAGATAATAACACCTACCCCGCGCCTCGTCAAGCCTTTTGTTAACAAGCTCGATGTCGGCATCTGCCGCATCCAACTGCCGTTTTAAATGGGCAAACTCGCTAGTCCGGCTAGCCACCGGAGCTTCCATCACCTGCTCAGAAAAGCAGTATGGTTACTACCTGGGATTATGATCCTCTGACCGTCGTCGTTCTCAACGACAACCAGAGTCTCAGGGGCTATTATCTACACAGGGCACACTTAGCATGTGCAGGACTATCATACATTATTTTACGTACCTCAAAACCTGTCAGTAGACTCATAAAAGCTTTATGCAATCCGCTTTCAGCGGACGAGGTTCTCTCCATCACCGTATTCATCAGCACACAGTGTTCATTTGAGATGGCCGCTCGCCCCACCAACTCCCTCAGAACATCCGACCGCACACTAGACGGTGCCGGACTCGTTTGTCTGCTCTCTTCGGGAGCCGGACACTGGGAACTTCGGGGGTCGATGGGATTATCTTCTGGCCTCGCTGGACTCGGAGAGGCCCTCCGCGACGACACTTCAGGGTCGCCCGCTTCCGGAGCGGAGGAGTCCGGAGGAGGCGTTTCGCTCTCCATCACCTCTGGAAGAAGATCCCCCGAAGACGATCTCATTTGAGAGGGGCTAAGGCCCGAACTGCAAAGATACATGCAGTGGTTACCTTCTCAGAAGAAAAGATGACATATCTATACTATCAAGTTATTTTGGGTCACTTACGACTCGTGGGAGAATTGATCCCCCCGCGGACTTTGTGCGGCAACCGCACCCCCGGGGTAGGACCCTCTGTCGGAGACTTCTCCCGTTTGGAAGATTCGGCTTCCGAATCCCCAGACGCAATCCTTTTCCTCTTCTGATCATCTTCCTTCATGGAGACGCTCGCTACCACGGCTAGAGCGGACAGCGTTGGGGGCCCGCGACCGCCCGCATTTTCCTGCAAGGGCTCCAGGCAAGGTGCGCTCTGGAGCATCTTTTCCAATATCGGATTTTCCAAACCCTCAGGGAGGGGGGCCGAGCACCAAATCAACTTCCCCTTCGTTAGCCAGTCCTGGTCAAAAAGCAAACTCTCAGAAATAACTTAGCATCAAAAGAGAGGTAGTACGCTCGGTCGTAAGACGCCTTACCTGCTCGGCGGCGCGGTTGCTACTCAGGCCCGCGTCCTCGGTGATTTCCGGACACTCCACTTGAGGTCCGAAGAACGACTTGTACATCTCCTCGTGCGTCAGGCCGAGGAAATTTTGAATGGCGCGCGGTCCCTCGGGATTGAACTCCCACAAGGGAAGAGGCCGGCGTTTGCAAGGCTGGACTTGACGAACCAGCATAACTTGTGTTACCGCGACCAAACTGAAATCTCCATTAAAGAGATCTTGAATGCGGCTTTGCAGTATAGGCACGTCCTTGGCCGGACACCAGCTCAATCCTCTACTAATCCATGACATCAGTTGTGGAGGAGGGCACGGGCGGAAAACGGGGGCGGCCGCCCACTTGGCACTTCTAGGAGCCGTGATGTAGAACCACTCCTGTTGCCACAATTCAGACACCTCTGGAATGGAACCTTTGGGCCACGCAGCTCCCGTCATCTTGCGTATTGAGGCACCTCCACACGCCGCATGTTGCCCCTCGATCATCTTCGGCTTTACTTCAAAAGTCTTGAGCCATAGGCCAAAGTAAGGGGTAACCCGGAGGAAGGCCTCGCACACAACAATAAACGTCGTGATATGAAGAAAGGAGTCCGGAGCTAGATCATGGAAATCTAGCCCATAGTAAAACATCAAGCCCCTGACAAAAGGATCCAATGCAAGGCCTAGACCTTGGAGGAAGTGGGAGACGAACACGACGCTCTCGTTGGGTTCGGGGGAGGGGACGGCCTGCCCCCGAGGAGGCAGCCGATGCAGAATCTCGACGGTCAGATATCTGGCCTCCCTCAACTTTTCGACGTCTTCTTCCGACGGAAGAAGGCACCCATCGGCGTTGAAGGCTAGATCCAGACATGACTAAAGGTTCGGAGCACCTGATCTGAACTTTGGGCGTTTGAGCTTGAGGTGGGGGAAGGATTCGATTGAGCACGGGAGGGAAAAATAAAAGGCCTTGTCCCTTTATAAAGAGGGTGGATATCGAGCGTCCTCTCCGTGTCCGTTTGGACTTGCCTATGATCTAGGAGTCCTAGAAGCGGTTGGGTTACCCACGCCCGTATTGATGAGAATCTCGGAATAAGGGGACACGATCTCTGCTTTGACAAGACATGCCAAGGAAACCGCCTCGCATAATGCGTTGAGGTGGGATACTGAAACGACTCGGATAAAGGCTTGGCCGTGGTGTGTCACGCTACGGAATACGTCAACAGATTAGATTTGTGTAAATATTATTCTCTCTATGGCAATATGTGGAAACTTATTTTGCAGAGCCGGACACTATCTTTGTGTTCAAAATCTTCTATGAAGTACTTGGAGGAGCAATCTGCCTTGCAATGCCGAAGACAAACTGCGCGTCGGACCCGTCCTCATTGAAGCCTGGGTCAGGGGCTACTGAGGGAGTCCTGGATTAGGGGGCATTCGGATAGCCGAACTATACCTTCAGCCGGACTCCTGGACTATGAAGATGCAAGATTCAAGACTCCGTCCCGTGTCCGGAAGGGACTTTCCTTGGCGTGGAAGGCAAGCTTGGCGATACGGATCTTCAGATCTCCTACTATTGTAACCGACTCTATGTAACCCTAACCCTCTCCAGTGTCTATATAAACAGGGGAGTTTTAGTCCGTAGGACAACATACACATCAACAATCATACCATAGGCTAGCTTCTAGGGTTTAGCCTCTCTGATCTCATGGTAGATCTACTCTTGTACTACCCATATCATCAATATTAATCAAGCAGGACGTAGGGTTTTACCTCCATCGAGAGGGCCCGAACATGGGTAATACTTCGTGTCCCTCGCCTCCTGTTACCATCCGGCCTAGACGCACAGTTTGGGACCCCCTACCCGAGATCCGCCGGTTTTGACACCGACACCAAGTCACATCGATCTAGCCGGTAACACCTCATATCACATTGCGGCCTCACGCACGGTATCCCCACGGGTGTCACCTTACCATGGCCCGGGACCGTTTGCGCCTTTTGGCTCACGTATATGATAGTGTCGCTAGCATCCATATGACAGAGAACCCGGGCCGACATGGCTAGTCGTGAACCCAAAGCGGTACAGACCTATGGGAACAGGCATACATGAATCACATCGAGCATGTCGGTCGTCAACATGTGAATCCGGGCTGTAGCACTGGGCTAACAGGACTCCGGGGAACCCGGGCTGTAGCAGGCTAGGCAGGACTCCGGAAGTCACCGCGTGACATTTCCCCGAAGGGACAGACATAGGAACGAAGTGAAACACATGCCGGCCAGTCAAGTGTCCTGAGCAGTACTGATGGGCTAGCAGCACTCCGGTGAACCGGGCTGTAGCGGACTACTATGGCTCGAGGAGCACCAGACTACATTTCCTCATAAGAGAGGCCGCCAAGGATAAACAACTAGATTGTCGGATCCCACACATACCAAGCATTTCAATCATACACACAATATGCTCGATATGTGCAAATACAACATGGCATCACAACAAAACTCTACAACTCAAGTACTTTATTTAAAGGATCCAGAGAGCCATACATAACATGTTTATACAAGTAGGGGTCACATGACCCGACACTCAAGTCATACAAGCATACAAGCACATGCAGAAGCAAATAGTCTGAGTACAGACACTAGAAAGCAAGAAGGCTTCTCGAAGCCTGTCTATCTACATAGGGCCCTCCATGGTCAGGATCACCACCTGGGTGGCAAGTCACTCATCTACGTCGAGATCTACATAAAACCCATCGGAGGGGGCGGTGTTGTCGTCTCAAAACAGTAATTAAGCAAACATGAGTACAAAGGTACTCAACAACTCTTACATCAGAACCTACTATACATGCTCATTCTCAAGAAGGTGGTGGAGTTATTGCAGCAAGCCAGCTTTGACTCTTGGCTAAGCTATCCTACGGGACACCACTAGTAAAATAGTTTTCGCACACGAGTCCACTAATCACCAACACAATACTCCACCGGGGATCCTCCCTCGTCATCCTACGAGAGGTCCATCCTCGGTACTCACACTTATCTTGAGTCTTTTAGTAGTATCCATTAACTTGTCTATGAACTGTATAGGCAACCAAGTAGTCCTTTACCGCGGACGCGGCTATTCAAATAGATGATGTTAACCCTGCAGGGGTGTACTTCTTCATACACGCTCTCACCACTTACCGTCGTTTACACGACATGTACTCGACAACCTTCAAGCGGAAGCCCAACGAGGGTGTCGGCCACGGCCTACCTAAACACTCAAGTCTCTAGTCCAGGTTTATCACCTATCCAGGTTCCATCTGCAGGGAGTCCGGCCGAGGTTTCCACATACGGCCCCGAACGATGTGAATAGGGTCCCGAGACGCCAAACGGGCGCCCGGCATACCCGACCATGGTGTATCTACCGCAACATAGACCACCCCTAGGGTCAGCGCTACGCACGGCCGCCAACACATAACCTACAAACACCAAAAACTAATTGCAACTCCTGGACAGAGTACTAGGGTGATTAAGAAGCCGAGAGAGTCCATTGGTTTCGGGCCCAATGTATGGTAGTAACCGAATCTTAAATCACACATACAGATCTTAGTTCTTAGGGATGGACTCAATGAAACAACCCACCATGTACTCCTACATGGCCTCTCATCGATACCTTTACCAAATCATGTTCAACACATCCCTCACATTACCGACATAATTATTTCACTCTAGCCCATCACCCAGATGAACCAGACCTGACACAACTCTAAGCATAGCAGGCTTAGCAAGGTAGGAAACACAAACATGGCTCAATCAACTCCTACACATGCTAGTGGGTTTCATCTAGTTACTATGGCAATGACAGGTCATGCAGAGGATAAGGGTTCAACTACCGTAGCACACAGCAGTTTGAAACGATGTTGTCTTAATGCAGTAAATGAGAGCAGAGGCGAGAACATGGGATTGTATCGATATGATCAATGGGGCTGCTTGCCTGATGGAGTGGTAGTAGGGTACTGCCCTTCGGTTGGATACTCGGAGATATCCTCAGAGGTAGAACCTACCACGAAGGACACACAGAACATAGTTAACACATGACAATATGCAACAATATGATGCATGTTATGACATGGCAAAATGATGTGTCCTGCCTAATGCAATGTGAAACAAGTTGAAATGGGTCCATTTGAACCAAAGATTCAAATGGAAGTTAAAGTTCTTATGCATAATAAGTGTGTTAGCTTGTTTCACCTAAACAGCATGGTTAAGGTGGTTTTTCATGCATGAAACCATTACAGATGGATAGATTGAATTTTTCTGATCATTTTTCATATATAATTTGTTTGATTTGGAGCTATGGTTGATTTTCTATGATTTTTAGAAGTTTTGGCTATTTTTTGGAATTTCCTATATAAAAATAAATCCAGAAAATGAATAATTGCGTCAGCACTGCGTCACTGTGACGTCAGCGAGTCAAAGGCGCCAGGGCCAGTCAAACCTGACTGGTGGGCCCCGTTTGTCAGTGTCTCAGCTAACTAACAGAATTAAGTTAGTACTAATTAACTGTCAGTGGGGCCTGGGCCCACATGTCAGTGACCTAAACTAACTAAAATTAGTTAACAGTAATCCTAAACTAATTAACAGGCCGGCCCCACCTGTCATAGGCTCAGGGGGGAGTCAACCTGGGCCCACACGGGTCAGGCATGGTCAACTCGTCGGTCAGCGGGTCAAAGCCTGCCGGCGTTTAGCCGTCGGCGAGGCCAGACGCGGCGGCGCGCTACGGGATTTGCCCACAGGGCATCATTTGCTGTGCGGAGAGCAGCTACGGGCAGCTGGTGCTCGCCCGCATCCAGCCGTGGTGATGGCTTGGCCGGGGAGTGGTCGGAGCATCGCCGGCGACGAGCTTGGCGGAGGCCGAAGCTCGGGTCAGCTTGTGCGCATGGTTGCAGTGGCCTAGGCGGCATGACGCTAGCACCTACAACATCTACGTGATGCGGTGAGCATGCTGGACGTGCCAGCGGGACCACTAAGCGGCCGGAGCTACGTCGGCGACGAGCTCAGGCGGCGGTGCGTTCGGACAGAAAAGGCACGGCGACTACAGAGCTCTAGCGACGAAGCGGAAAGAAGGGGGAGGAGCAGTAGCTCACTGGGAAGACGTAGAGAAGGCCAGCGTGCTCGGGGAAGGCTCGGTGCGGTCGGAACGGTGACGGGGATCTCGGCGGCCCGAGGTTGAAGACGACGGCGGCGGGGACGATGCAGGGGCTCCGGCGTCGTGCGGCTTGGCTAGTCGACGTAGTCGACGACGGCGAACCGTCCGGACACGGTGAGAGGACGCGGGGACGGCGTTGGAAGTGGCTGCGGCGAGTGGCGGCGACGGTGACGGCTCGGGCGTCGTCGGGAAGGGCAAGAGAGAGGAGCCAGAGGGAAGAGTAAATGTCTGCGAGGTTGGGGAGAGAGAGGGGTTTCGTCCCACGTCGACAGCTCGACGAGGGGAGCGGCGAGGCGGCGGGCAGCTGCGTGGCACGCATGCTGTGCTGGCCGTCGAGCAGCTGCTTGCCTGCCTGGCCAAGCCAAGCAGCTCACTGGAGCGTTGGCTGGGCTGGGCCGGCAGGTGGGCCTGCTGGGTGGGCGCCAGGTAAGCTTTTCTCTTTCTCTCTTTTCCTGTTTGTTTTATTTTTCTATTTTTCTGTAACTTTAGGGCTTTATTAAAAATACTTAGGCACTTACTAAAATCCTGAAAATAATTGTGGGCTCTGTTGGGATTATTCTTAACAGCCCTCACTTAACTCCAGAATTATTTGGGCATTTAAAATATTTTATACCATTTAAATGCCCAAATTCAAATACTTATGATTTAATTCAAAGAATCCAGAATGTCCTAGAAAAGAGTGCACCATTTTTGCCAGGGGTTTTAACTCAATCCAGAAATGATGAACATTTTGTGAAGGTCATTTTGGGTTCATTGAAAATAATTTTAGTAAACCCTAGTTGTTTCCAGGGGGTGCTGGGGGTTTTGTCATCCCCATTTCAAGTTTCTGTAAAGTAGACATGATGCAACACTCTAATGCATGAACCAGCTAGGGTGTGACACAAATTATGAAAGTACCGAATGCGAATCATATGAACGTGATGAAAACTAGCTTGACGATATTCCCATGTGTCCTCGGGAGCGCTTTTACTTATATAAGAGTTTGTCCAGGCTTGTCCTTTGCTACAAAAAGGATTCGGCCACCTTGCTGCACTTTATTCACTTTTGTTACTTGTTGCTCGTTACAAATTATCTTATCACAAAACTATCTGTTACCACTCACTCATAAAAAACACCAATCTCGATACACCCGGTACCTCCAAGGTTCGGAACACTAATGGAAAGCCACGACGTAGCAAGAGTAAACACTGGTACAGCCAGGTGCTATACAAACGGTTTTTAACCCTTTTCCATGACGGCGTTCGGAACCATCGCCAAGTGAGTGACTGCGATAGGGGGGTCCTTCCCACACGACCCAGAAACCGTCGGGGATAGGGAGCCTCGATGCATATATAGTACTCCCTACTCGTTTGTGCTCGCATTTCCATCGCAGTCAGTATTCTGTGGTGCTACGTTTATGATGCGCGACGCATCACAAATAGTTCACGATTATAGAAGTAGACAATCTCACACATTTACTTTTCCTCGACTGTGTGCGATTCGATGTAAGAGCGCACATAGTTGTTGCTATAAAACTGTATGCGAAGCTTGAATACATCCCACACGATTCATCCATCGTACCCGCGTTGGGTGATCGACCTATCGCACCGTTCTTCTATGACCAAACGTTTGCGATGCCACAACATCACAAACAATCCATAATTGTGAATCGTGTGTGATAAGGTGACTATCACAAACATTCAATAAGAAAGAACTGTGTGTGATGCTGTTGTTAATCACGCACATTTTTTCTTGGCTAATCGTGTGTGCAGTGGAGATTGATCACACACGTAGTGGATCCTAGAAATGTGTTTGATCTCCACGTCTATCACTGATGTTTCGCTTTCGCAAACCGTGTGTAGTGTAATCCCTAATTTAAAAATCACATGTTTTGAATTTCAAAGTAGGCAATCACTTATTTCATATCCAACCATGTTTATTACAAATATAGGTTCAACCACGAATGCATAATTCGATGCATAGATACATACTGAAGAACTACAGAAGCACCAAGTAAAGAATGATGAACCACAGTTGTACTAAAGACTGTAAAGAGAGTGGCGAAAGACATTCTGGTTGATGGAGAAGGTGAAGCGGAATGCCCATATTGTGCCCTCCTGCATGCATAATGCACGCACGACTCTAGGCCAACCCCTTGTGATGGCTGCCCGTCCATCCTTCACTGTCTTCATTAGGACTTCTTGATGTTCATTGTAGTCTGGATGAAATACTTTAACCTTCATTGCATGTCCACCAATCATGTACTTTGCGAGGTAATATTGAGTGAACTGCTTCAGGAACCACTGCGAACGAAAAAGATTCAGACATTGTTGTCTAACAACTCACTATGGGCAGTAAAAAGAGAAGGCTGCAGAGTTTGTAGTTACCATCCTACAGCTCACTAGTGTGTTGGATAGAGCATAAACAAATAATTTGCTTGCCACCATTCGTATCTTTTTGCTAATAATCCTTATCAGTTTCCTCACTTGATGCTTGTTCATGAAAATCTCATTGCTCCATACGCAAAAAGGGTTGATGCATGGATCCTTGCCAAGGGCATATGTACATACAAGCAACAAGTCAATATTAGAAGCTAACAAGTGTCCAGGCCTGGATCTATATGCACTACATTATGGAACAACAGGGGGAGTACAAGCCGAGGGATGAAACTAACCTCGGCGGAAAATGGTGGCCACTCCCGTTGTTGTCCTGCATAAGTAGTGGAAAGGCATGATAAGTACAGCAACCTTAACATGAAACAAATATAGCAAAGGTAAACAACATCATCTCCAAATGATAACTTGAATGTGTTGGTTTCAGCATGCTGTTAAAGAAGATATAAAATGGAAGGCAATGTTACCGACAACAGGCTTAACATCCATCAAATATTGCAATTCAAACTGGTATTGTTGAAAATGAATAGAACATAGGTAATGCTTCAACATCACATTAGGTAAATGTATAAAACTGAAATAAAGGGCATGTGTTAACTACACCAGGAATAACTGGAACAAAATATAGCCGTTCAAACTAGTATTGATGCGGTCGAGCGGCAAAGTTCCGACTTGCACATAATGAACATCACATTGTGAATGAATAAAATAAACAAGGCATAAATGATGAGTATAACAACCAAATATAGCCATTGAAAACTGGACAGAGTCTCAATTCAACCAACCTAAAAAGCAAATACAGATAAACAAGGCATATGCTTGAAAACTGGACAAATGCTCACTGCAACTAACCTAACAAGCAAATACAGATAAACAAGGCATCTGCTTGAAAACTGGACAAATGCTCACTGCAACCAACCTAATAACCAAATACAAATAAACAAGGCATCTGCTTGATAACTGGACAAATGCTCACTTCAACCAACCTAAGAACCAAATAGATATAAACAAGGCATCTGCTCGATAACTCAAAAAATGCTCACTACAACCAACCTAACAACCAAATACAGATAAACAGGGCATCTACTCACTATAAACAACCAAATATAGCCATTCGTGAAACTGAAATGTACAATTCAAACTTAAACATCACATAGCCCTATTGAACAATACATTTTTGCGTAACTGGAATAATTAAACACGGCACATTTAAAGCACCGCACGACTAATGCTACTACAACAAAGGGTACGGGTTGGCAAGCTAGAAAAGTTAAGATTCACTGATAGGATGTTGCCTCACATGTCATGGATGGGATCCTTCCAGTTGGAAGAGCACAGACCCATGCTGCGCTCTCTGATGTCAAAGATGGGTTGTTTCACCTTGGAAGAACCTTTGTGGGTGCCCTCCTCGTGGTCATGGTCATGGTCGATGAGATTTGACTTGGCAATTGAGGGTCCCAATGAAGGAAATATGCCCTAGAGGCAATAATAAAGTTATTATTTATTTCCTTATAATCATGATAAATGTTTATTATTCATGCTAGAATTGTATTAACCGGAAACATAATACGTGTGTGAATACATAGACAAACAAAGTGTCACTAGTATGCCTCTACTTGACTAGCTCGTTAATCAAAGATGGTTATGTTTCCTAACCATGAACAATGAGTTGTTATTTGATTAACGAGGTCACATCATTAGTTGAATGATCTGATTGACATGACCCATTCCATTAGCTTGGCACCCGATCGTTTAGTATGTTGCTATTGCTTTCTTCATGACTTATACATGTTCCTATGACTATGAGATTATGCAACTCCCGTTTGCCGGAGGAACACTTTGGGTGCTACCAAACGTCACAACGTAACTGGGTGATTATAAAGGAGCATTACAGGTGTCTCCAAAGGTAGATGTTGGGTTGGCGTATTTCGAGATTAGGATTTGTCACTCCGATTGGTCGGAGAGGTATCTCTGGGCCCTCTCGGTAATGCACATCACATAAGCCTTGCAAGCATTGCAACTATATGTTAGTTGCTGAGATGATGTATTACGGAACGAGTAAAGAGACTTGCCGGTAACGAGATTGAACTAGGTATTGGATACCGACGATCGAATCTCGGGCAAGTAACATACCGATGACAAAGGGAACAACGTATGTTGTTATGCGGTCTGACCGATAAAGATCTTCGTAGAATATGTAGGAGCCAATATGGGCATCCAGGTCCCGCTATTGGTTATTGACTAGAGACATGTCTCGGTCATGTCTACATTGTTCTCGAACCCGTAGGGTCCGCACGCTTAAGGTTACGATGACAGTTATATTATGAGTTTATGCATTTTGATGTACCGAAGGTTGTTCGGAGTCCCGGATGTGATCACGGAACATGACGAGGAGTCTCGAAATGGTCGAGACATAAAGATTGATATATTGGAAGCCTATGTTTGGACATCGGAAGTGTTCCGGGTGAAATCGGGATTTTACCGGAGTACCGGGAGGGTTACCGGAACCCCCCGGGAGCTATATGGGCCATAGTGGGCCTTAGTGGAAAAGAGAAGGGGCTGCCCTAGATGGGCTGCGCGCCTCCCCCTTCCCCTAGTCCTATTAGGACTAGGAGAGGTGGCCGGCCCCCTCCTCCTCTTTTCCCCTCCGAGGAATCCTAGTTGGACTAGGATTGGGGGGAGGAATCCTACTCCCAGAGGGAGTAAGACTCCCCTGCGCCTCCCCTCCTTGGCCGGCCAGCCCTTCCCCTTGGCTCCTTTATATACGGAGGCAGGGGACACCTCTAGACACACAAGTTGATCCACGTGATCTATTCCTTAGCCGTGTGCGGTGCCCCCTGCCACCATATACCTCGATAATACTGTAGCGGAGTTTAGGCGAAGCCCTGCTGCTGTAGTGCATCAAGATCGTCACCACGCCGTCGTGCTGACGGAACTCTTCCCCGACACTTTGCTGGATCGGAGTCCGGGGATCGTCATCGAGCTGAACGTGTGCTCGAACTCGGAGGTGCCGTAGTTTCGGTGCTTGATCGGTTGGATCGTGAAGACGTACGACTACTTCCTCTACGTCGTGTCAGCGCTTCCGCAGTCGGTCTGCGTTGGGTACGCAGACAACACTCTCCCCCTCGTTGCTAGGCATCACATGATCTTGCGTGTGCGTAGGAATATTTTTTTGAAATTACTACGAAACCCAACAGTGGTATCCGAGCCTAGGTTATTTATGTTGATGTTATATGCACGAGTAGAACACAAGTGAGTTGTGGACGATACAAGTCATACTGCCTACCAGCATGTCATACTTTGGTTCGGCGGTATTGTTGGACGAGACGACCCGGACCAACCTTACGCGTACGCTTACGCGAGACCGGTTCCCTCGACGTGCTTTGCACATAGATGGCTTGCGGGCGACTGTCTCTCCAACTTTAGTTGAATAGAGTATGGCTACGCCCGGTCCTTGCGAAGGTTAAAACGGAGTCTATTTGACAAACCATCGTTGTGGTTTTGATGCGTAGGTGAGATTGGTTCTTACTTAAGCCCGTAGCAGCCACGTAAAACATGCAACAACAAAGTAGAGGACGTCTAACTTGTTTTTGCAGGGCATGTTGTGATGTGATATGGTCAAGGCATGATGCTGAATTTTATTGTATGAGATGATCATGTTTTGTAACCAAGTTATCGGCAACTGGTAGGAGCCATATGGTTGTCGCTTTATTGTATGCAATGCAATCGCGATGTAATGCTTTACTTTATTACTAAACGGTAGTGATAGTCGTTGAAGCATAAGATTGGCGAGACGACAAACGATGCTACGATGGAGATCAAGGTGTCGCGCCGGTGACGATGGTGATCATGACGGTGCTTCGGAGATGGAGATCACAAGCACAAGATGATGATGGCCATATCATATCACTTATATTGATTGCATGTGATGTTTATCTTTTTATGCATCTTATCTTGCTTTGATTGACGGTAGCATTATAAGATGATCTCTCACTAAATTATCAAGAAGTGTTCTCCCTGAGTATGCACCGTTGCGAAAGTTCTTCGTGCTGAGACACCACGTGATGATCGGGTGTGATAGGCTCTACGTTCAAATACAACGGGTGCAAAACAGTTGCACACGAGGAATACTCAGGTTATACTTGACGAGCCAACCATATACAGATATGGCCTCGGAACACGGAGACCGAAAGGTCGAGCGTGAATCATATAGTAGATATGGTCAACATAATGATGTTCACCGATGAAACTACTCCATCTCACGTGATGATCGGACATGGTTTAGTTGATTTGGATCACGTGATCACTTAGAGGATTAGAGGGATGTCTATCTAAGTGGGAGTTCTTAAGTAATATGATTAATTGAACTTAAATTTATCATGAACTTAGTACCTGATAGTATCTTGCTTGTTTATGTTGATTGTAGATAGATGGCTCGTGCTGTTGTTCCGTTGAATTTTAATGTGTTCCTTGAGAAAGCAAAGTTGAAAGATGATGGTAGCAATTACACGGACTGGGTCCGTAACTTGAGGATTATCCTCATTGCTGCACAGAAGAATTACGTCCTGGAAGCACCGCTAGGTGCCAGGCCTGCTGCTGGAGCAACGCCAGATGTTATGAACGTCTGGCAGAGCAAAGCTGATGACTACTCGATAGTTCAGTGTGCCATGCTTTACGGCTTAGAATCGGGACTTCAACGACGTTTTGAACGTCATGGAGCATATGAGATGTTCCAGGAGTTGAAGTTAATATTTCAAGCAAATGCCCGGATTGAGAGATATGAAGTCTCCAATAAGTTCTATAGCTGCAAGATGGAGGAGAACAGTTCTGTCAGTGAGCATATACTCAAAATGTCTGGGTATAATAATCACTTGATTCAATTGGGAGTTAATCTTCCAGATGATTGCGTCATTGACAGAATTCTCCAATCACTGCCACCAAGCTACAAGAGCTTCGTGATGAACTATAATATGCAAGGGATGAACAAGACTATTCCCGAGCTCTTCGCGATGCTGAAAGCTGCGAAGGTAGAAATCAAGAAAGAGCATCAAGTGTTGATGGTCAACAAGACCACTAGTTTCAAGAAAAAGGGCAAAGGAAAGAAGAAGGGGAACTTCAAGAAGAACAGCAAGCCAGTTGCTGCTCAAGAGAAGAAACCCAAGTCTGGACCTAAGCCTGAAACTAAGTGCTTCTACTGCAAGCAGACTGGTCACTGGAAGCGGAACTGCCCCAAGTATTTGGCGGATAAGAAGGATGGCAAAGTGAACAAAGGTATATGTGATATACATGTTATTGATGTGTACCTTACTAATGCTCGCAGTAGCACCTGGGTATTTGATACTGGTTCTGTTGCTAATATTTGCAACTCGAAACAGGGGCTACGGATTAAGCGAAGATTGGCTAAGGGCGAGGTGACGATGCGCGTGGGAAACGGTTCCAAAGTCGATGTGATCGCGGTCGGCATGCTACCTCTACATCTACCTTCGGGATTAATATTAGACCTAAATAATTGTTATTTGGTGCCAGCGTTGAGCATGAACATTATATCTGGATCTTGTTTAATGCGAGACGGTTATTCATTTAAATCAGAGAATAATGGTTGTTCTATTTATATGAGTAATATCTTTTATGGTCATGCACCCTTGAAGAGTGGTCTATTTTTATTGAATCTCGATAGTAGTAATACACATATTCACAATGTTGAAGCCAAAAGATGCAGAGTTGATAATGAAAGTGCAACTTATTTGTGGCACTGTCGTTTAGGTCATATCGGTGTAAAGCGCATGAAGAAACTCCATACTGATGGACTTTTGGAACCACTTGATTTCACTTGGTACTTGCGAACCGTGCCTCATGGGCAAGATGACTAAAACACCGTTCTCCGGTACTATGGAGAGAGCAACAGATTTGTTGGAAATCATACATACCGATGTATGTGGTCCGATGAATGTTGAGGCTCGTGGCGGATATCGTTATTTTCTCACCTTCACAGATGATTTAAGCAGATATGGGTATATCTACTTAATGAAACATAAGTCTGAAACATTTGAAAAGTTCAAAGAATTTCAGGGTGAAGTTGAAAATCATCGTAACAAGAAAATAAAGTTTCTACGATCTGATCGTGGAGGAGAATATTTGAGTTACGAGTTTGGTGTACATATGAAAAACTGTGGAATAGTTTCGCAACTCACGCCACCCGAAACACCACAACGTAATGGTGTGTCCGAATGTCGTAATCGTACTTTACTAGATATGGTACGATCTATGATGTCTCTTACTGATTTACCGCTATCATTTTGGGGTTATGCTCTAGAGACGGCCGCATTCACGTTAAATAGGGCACCATCAAAATCCGTTGAGACGACGCCTTATGAACTGTGGTTTGGCAAGAAACCAAAGTTGTCGTTTCTTAAAGTTTGGGGCTGCGATGCTTATGTAAAAAAGCTTCAACCAGATAAGCTCGAACCCAAATCGCAGAAATGTGTCTTCATAGGATATCCAAAGGAAACTATTGGATACACCTTCTATCACAGATCCGAAGGCAAGACTTTTGTTGCTAAATTCGGAAACTTTCTTGAGAAGGAGTTTCTCTCGAAAGAAGTGAGTGGGAGGAAAGTAGAACTTGACGAGGTAACTGTACCTACTCCTTTGTTGGAAAGTAGTACATCACAGAAAATTGTTTCTGCAACACCTACACCAATAAGTGAGGAAGTTAATGATAATGATCATGAAACTTCAGAACAAGATACTACTGAACCTCGTAGATCAACCAGAGTAAGATCCGCACCAGAGTGGTACGGTAATCCAGTTCTGGAAGTCATGCTACTAGATCATGATGAACCTACGAACTATGAAGAAGCGATGGTGAGCCCAGATTCCACAAAGTGGCTTGAAGCCATGAAATCTGAGATGGGATCCATGTATGAGAACAAAGTATGGACTTTGGTTGACTTGCCCGATGATCGGCAAGCAATTGAGAATAAATGGATCTTCAAGAAGAAGACTGACGCTGATGGTAATGTTACTGTCTACAAAGCTCGACTTGTCGCGAAAGGTTTTCGACAAGTTCAAGGGATTGACTACGATGAGACCTTATCACCCGTAGCGATGCTTAAGTCCGTCCGAATCATGTTAGCGATTGCCGCATTTTATGATTATGAAATTTGGCAGATGGATGTCAAAACTGCATTCCTGAATGGATTTCTGGAAGAAGAGTTGTATATGATGCAACCGGAAGGTTTTGTCGATCCAAAGGGTGCTAACAAAGTGTGCAAGCTCCAGCGATCCATTTATGGACTGGTGCAAGCCTCTCGGAGTTGGAATAAACGTTTTGATAGTGTGATCAAAGCATGTGGTTTTATACAGACTTTCGGAGAAGCCTGTATTTACAAGAAAGTGAGTGGGAGCTCTGTAGTATTTCTGATATTATATGTGGATGACATATTGCTAATTGGAAATGATATAGAATTTCTGGATAGCATAAAGGGATACTTGAATAAAAGTTTTTCAATGAAAGACCTCAGTGAAGCTGCTTACATATTAGGCATTAAGATCTATAGAGATAGATCAAGACGCTTAATTGGACTTTCACAAAGCACATACCTTGACAAAATTTTGAAGAAGTTCAAAATGGATCAAGCAAAGAAAGGGTTCTTGCCTATGTTACAAGGTGTGAAGTTGAGTAAGACTCAATGCCCGACCACTGTAGAAGGTAGAGAGAATATGAAAGATGTTCCCTATGCATCAGCCATAGGATATATCATGTATGCAATGCTGTGTACCAGACCTGATGTGTGCCTTGCTATAAGTTTAGCAGGGAGGTAACAAAGTAATCCAGGAATGGATCACTGGACAGCGGTCAAGAACATCCTGAAATACCTGAAAAGGACTAAGGATATGTTTCTCATACATGGAGGTGACAAAGAGCTCATCGTAAAAGGTTACGTTGATGCAAGCTTTGACACTGATCCGGACGATTCTAAATCGCAAACCGGATACGTGTTTACATTAAACGGTGGAGCTGTCAGTTGGTGCAGTTCTAAACAAAGCGTCGTAGCGGGATCTACATGTGAAGCGGAGTACATAGCTGCTTCGGAAGCAGCGAACGAAGGAGTCTGGATGAAGGAGTTCATATCCGATCTAGGTGTCATACCTAATGCAGCGGGTCCAATGAAAATCTTTTGTGACAATACTGGTGGAATTGCCTTGGCAAAGGAATCCAGATTTCACAAAAGGACCAAACACATCAAGAGACGCTTCAACTCCATCCGGGATCTAGTCTAGGTGGGATACATAGAGATTTGCAAGATACATACGGATCTGAATGTTGCAGACCCGTTGACTAAGCCTCTTCCACGAGCAAAACATGATCAGCACCAAAGCTCCATGGGTGTTAGAATCATTATAGTGTAATCTAGATTATTGACTCTAGTGCAAGTGGGAGACTGAAGGAAATATGTCCTAGAGGCAATAATAAAGTTATTATTTATTTCCTTATAATCATGATAAATGTTTATTATTCATGCTAGAATTGTATTAACCGGAAACATAATACGTGTGTGAATACATAGACAAACAAAGTGTCACTAGTATGCCTCTACTTGACTAGCTCGTTAATCAAAGATGGTTATGTTTCCTAACCATGAACAATGAGTTGTTATTTGATTAACGAGGTCACATCATTAGTTGAATGATCTGATTGACATGACCCATTCCATTAGCTTGGCACCCGATCGTTTAGTATGTTGCTATTACTTTCTTCATGACTTATACATGTTCCTATGACTATGAGATTATGCAACTCCCGTTTGTCGGAGGAACACTTTGGGTGCTACCAAACGTCACAACGTAACTGGGTGATTATAAAGGAGCATTACAGGTGTCTCCAAAGGTAGATGTTGGGTTGGCGTATTTCGAGATTAGGATTTGTCACTCCGATTGTCGGAGAGGTATCTCTGGGCCCTCTCGGTAATGCACATCACATAAGCCTTGCAAGCACTGCAACTAATATGTTAGTTGTGAGATGATGTATTACGAAACGAGTAAAGAGACTTGCCGGTAACGAGATTGAACTAGGTATTGGATACCGACGATCGAATCTCGGGCAAGTAACATACCGATGACAAAGGGAACAACGTATGTTGTTATGCGGTCTGATCGATAAAGATCTTCGTAGAATATGTAGGAGCCAATATGGGCATCCAGGTCCCGCTATTGGTTATTGACCAGAGACATGTCTCGGTCATGTCTACATTGTTCTCGAACCCGTAGGGTCCACACGCTTAAGGTTACGATGATAGTTATATTATGAGTTTATGCATTTTGATGTACCGAAGGTTGTTCGGAGTCCCGGATGTGATCACGGACATGACGAGGAGTCTCGAAATGGTCGAGACGTAAAGATTGATATATTGGAAGCCTATGTTTGGACATCGGAAGTGTTCCGGGTGAAATCGGGATTTTACCGGAGTACCGGGAGGGTTACCGGAACCCCCCGGGAGCCATATGGGCCTTCATGGGCCTTAGTGGAAAGGTGAAAGGGCTGCCCACAAGGGCTGTGCGCCTCCCCCCTTCCCCTAGTCCTATTAGGACTAGGAGAGGTGGCCGGCCACCCCTCTCTCCCTTCCCCTCCGAGGAATCCTAGTTGGACTAGGATTGGGGGGAGGAATCCTACTCCCAGAGGGAGTAGGACTCCCCTGTGCCTCCCCTCCTTGGCCGGCCAGCCCTTCCCCTTGGCTCCTTTATATACGGAGGCAGGGGACACCTCTAGACACACAAGTTGATCCACGTGATCTATTCCTTAGCCGTGTGCGGTGCCCCCTGCCACCATATACCTCGATAATACTGTAGCGGAGTTTAGGCGAAGCCCTGCTGCTGTAGTGCATCAAGATCGTCACCACGCCGTCGTGCTGACGGAACTCTTCCCCGACACTTTGCTGGATCGGAGTCCGGGGATCGTCATCGAGCTGAACGTGTGCTCGAACTCAGAGGTGCCGTAGTTTCGGTGCTTGATCGGTTGGATCGTGAAGACGTACGACTACTTCCTCTACGTCGTGTCAGCGCTTCCGCAGTCGGTCTGCGTTGGGTACACAGACAACACTCTCCCCCTCGTTGCTATGCATCACATGATCTTGCATGTGCATAGGAATTTTTTTTTGAAATTACTACGAAACCCAACACCCAAGTCGTCACCGTAGAACGTGTCCTTCAGAAATGACAAAATGGGCTCGATGGCATACAAGGATCGAAATCCTTGACCGCTTGGTGGAGTAGATCAACGATAGGGCCATCGAAGAGATCGACGACGGTTGAACTAGAGGGGTTGGGGATGGACCACTTAACCTGTGACATGGCCCGCGTGAAGCCATCGCTATCGACGAGCTTGATGTCATAGCCAGCTTTCCTCAGATAAAGTAATACGCTAGCCCGCTGACATGAAGCCTTTGGCATGGCAAAGTAGTCAACGTCTTCGCCGGCTTCCACGGCGACGTGTTGCTCTAGGATCGACAGGTCGGGGCGAATGGCGGCCACCTCGCCAACGTCTGCCGGAGAGGCCATGATAAACCTCTTCTTGGCCGAATGATCGTCGGCCTCCCCGGGATACGTGGTCAAGCTTAGGCTGCGACATTCTGGAGCAGGGGATGTGGATCTGGTGGGGAGGGACACCGCAGGCCTCATCTAAAAACTCAGGGGAGTGGGGCGACAATATGGGAATCACTGGGTAACCTAAACTTTATTATGTAAGCTAGGAGGAATGGGCAGACCGGCAGGGGTTGCCGGCGGCAGCGGCGAGCTAGGATTCGAGGGGGAGGGTGGGTGTCGGTGTCAAAACCGGCGGATCTCGGGTAGGGGGTCCCGAACTTTGCGTCTAAGGCGGATGGTAACAGGAGGCAGGGGACACGATGTTTTACCCAGGTTCAGGCCCTCTTGATGGAGGTAAAACCCTACGTTCTGCTTGATTATTCTTGATGATATGAGTAGTACAAGAGTTGATCTACCACGAGATCGGAGAGGCTAAACCCTAGAAGCTAGCCTATGGTATGATTGTATGTTGTCCTACGGATCTAAACCCTCTGGTTTATATAGACACCGGAGGGGGCTAGGGTTACACAAGGTCGGTTACAAAGGAGGAGTTATATACATATCCGTATTACCTAGCTTGCCTTCCACACCAAGTAGAGTCCCACCCGAACACGGGACGAAGTCTCCAATCCTATATCTTCATAGTCCAACAGTCCGGCCAAAGGATATAGTCCGGCTGTCCGGAGACCCCCTAATCCAGGACTCCCTCAATAGCCCCTGAACCAGGCTTCAATGACGATGAGTCCAGCGCGCAGTGTTGTCTTCGGCATTGCAAGGCGGGTTCCTCCTCCGAATACACCACAGAAGAGTTTGAATACAAGGATAGTGTCCGACCCTGCAAAATAAGTTCCACATACCACCGTAGAGAGAATAATATTTCCACAAATCCAATCTGCTGACACGTTTTGGCAGCATGACATCATGCCATGCCCCGGTAATTATTTGAACCGTTTTTCTTTAACCAGCCCCGCACATAACGCAAGGCGGTTTCTTGACACGTCTTGTCAAAGCAGAGATCTTGTTCCCCTTATTACGGGATTCTCATCAATACGGACGTGGGTAACCCAACCGCGCCATCACTTACGACGCTTGGTGGATAAGCGAGTTTTACTAGGCTAGTGGGGGCGCATAGTTTAGTCCGCCCTTATAAAGGGATAAGATCTCACCTTTTCCTACCCACGCCTTCTTCCACCTTGCTCATCCATTCTCGCGCACTCGAGCTCCAGCGCCCAAGTCCGCATCTTCCTCCTCAACCCTCTCCAAAACATGTCCGGAGCGGGAGGCAAGTGGACGGACTCCTCCGTCACATAGGGGCACATCAAAAAGTTACGCGGATCCAGATACTTAGCCACGGATATTGCGCACCGGCTGCCAGCCGCAGGGCAGGTCATCCCTACCCCACTTCCTCCCCCACTTCGTCCGTGGACTGGGGTTTCCCCTCCATCCATTTGTCCGTGGCCTCATGTTCTATTATGGACTAGACTTTCATGATCTGGCCCCGAACTTTATCCTCAACATCTCGGCGTTTATCGTCGTGTGCGAGGTTTTCCTCCGCATCCGGCCCCACTTCGGCCTGTGGCTGAAGACCTTCAATATCAATCCGAAGGTGGTGGGCGGCCAACAAGCGGAATGCGGTGGAGCCATGGTGGGCAAGATGCCCAACGTTACATGGCTCGAGGGCTCCTTCATGGAGACCATAAAGGGGTGGCAATCGGGGTGGTTCTACATCACCGAGCCGCGCGACACCAACTGGGTGGCGGCCCTTGAGTTTCGATCCGGAATCCCCATGCGGCTCACTTCCTGGAAGGAGAAGGGCATGTCCTGGGGTTCATCAGTGGAGCTGGACGGACTCCACCAATGTATCCGGAACATGACAAGCAAGAAACTTAAGCTTGTCAATATAGTCCAGGTCATGCTCTTCCGCCGGATCCTCCCGTGCCAGCAATGGGATTTCAACTTATGGGAGTTCGACCCGGCCCCGCACCAGACTCTAAGAGAGCTCTTCGACAGGATGCACAAAGATGTCTAGAGGGTGTTGTTCAAGGGCGCCGAGGTCCCTCCCTCTCTCACCGAAGACCGCGGGCTATGCGTGAAGCGCCCTGCGTATCCGGTAAGTTCTGTACATCTGGTAGGATATTTATTTCCCATAGCTTAACAGTGTGCCGGGTCTGAGCTCTCATGCCTTTAACAGGACTGGGTGCAGGCATCGGAACAGATCGACTGGCCGGCCCCCCTGCCCGAAGACACCGCGGACGCTCTCCTGACGGAGATGGTGACTCCGGCTCCTTATAAGGTGCCGGAGAAGACCAAGAAGAAGGCCAAGGGAACCCGAAAGAGTTCCCGGCGCCATGTGGTGTCAGACTCATCGTTCGATAACTCCGCGATGCACTCCTCCCATGAAGACAAGGAGGAAGATGAAGATGCTCCCCCTCCAGCCGGGGGAGACAAGAAAAGGAAGGCCGCCCCAACCGGGGAGGCCGAAGGGTCCAAGAAGGGAAGGACTCTTCTTCCGGACTGCTCCACCACCACCGCCGAAGGCGAAGACGAGTGGCTGCTCTGGGCCAAGCCCCTGGCGAAGTCGTAAGTATTCGGATACCAGAGTAACTCATGGCATACCGTTGTTGCACTACTTTTCCTAACGCCGAATATGATTATGCAGACCGCCCCAAGCCCGTATCGACGTATCTTCATCGGACGGTTCCTTGGACTCGTCGGATATGGATAGCGATCCACTTCCGACTGCCTCCTCCCCCTGCCCTCAAGGGGCGCCGAGGTATTGTCTCAAGGGGCGCCGAGGTATTGTCTCAAGGGGCGCCGAGCCGGGGGGAGACAGCCCTGGAGGTGCCTCAAGGTGACCTTCCGGACTCCAGGAGCAAAGGGAGCAAGGCTCCCGGGGGCTCCAAGTTCGGCTCACAGTTGAACACCGCGTCAGAACCTCCAGTGGTTCTGGATTCGAGCAGGCGGCTCCCTTCCCAAAGGGGCAAGACGCCCGTGCCGATGACCTCTGTCCATCCAGAGGCACTGGACAACCTGCTGGGAGCGCTTCGCGGCGCTTCCATCGACGAAGAGCACCGCACTATTATGAGTGCGGTGACCAAGAAGGTTCAGTCCGCCAAGAGCGGACTGACTGAAGCCTCTGCCAGCCTTCTAATAGGCTTTGAGGTAAGTATTTAAAATATAGGAAAAATATTACCGCATAGACAGTAGCCCCTGATGCTCTGTTTGGTGTTCACAAAGAAAAGCCGAATAGAGGATCCCATAATATCTGCAGGAGTCTAATATAAGTATGTCTATATGCGTATGCAGGCTTCACTGCTGGCCTCTGCCCCACTGACTGCGGAGGTCGCCACACTGAAGCAGGACCTCGGGGGGTCCGAGAAAGAGCTCGGCCTTGCCAAGAGGCAGCTCGAGGAGAACAAAGGTGAGTAATACCTTGTCTATATATATATACAAAAAAGATGTGATTGCAAAATGATAGGATCATCATGAATTTTCCAGGGGCCACGACCGAAGTGGCGACCCTGAAGAAAGTGTTGTCTGAGGCCGAAAACAAAGCGGCCCAGGAGCGCACCGAGCGGGAAAAGCAAGAGGCATGGGTGGGCGGGGTGCAGCAAGAGCTCCAAGCTCTCGTGACGAAGCACGAGGTGTTGGATCTTGACTCGAAGACGCGAGAGACTGAGCTTGCCACGGCCCTTGAGAGCGCAAAGAGTGCCAAGGCTGAAGCCCAAAAGGCCCTCCAGGAGATTGAGGCGATGAGGAAGATAGCGGACGGTAAGGCATTCAATATGCAAAGCAAGCATATGAAAGTAAATTACTTGTTACTTACCCGAGTCCGGAGCTCTCCAGGAGCATTCGCAGATTTGCCCCGCAGCGTGTCGGATGCCGCAATGTTTTACTAGGCCGGGGAGGGAAGCTCGACGGAGAAGTTGTTCTGGTTTCAGTATACTGGGACCAAACACCCGATGCCTATGAGCAACCAGCTGAAGCAACTGGTCAAGCTGCATAAGGTAGCCGAATAGGCCATGAAGGGCTTTATAGTCCGGATGTGGCCTGGTGACGCCCTTCCCAACAGCTACTTCGGCCTAGTGAGGCGGCTTGTGGGTGCCTGCCCATGGCTAGAAGTCATCAAGCGGTCCTTCTGCATCGAGGGTGCATGCCGGGCTTTCGCTCGTGCGAAGGTGCACTGGGCCAAGATGGACGCCATGAAGCTGGTGAAGGAGGGGCCGCCGCAGGGCAAGGAGCATCGCCACCCCGAGATGTATTATGAGGGTGTCCTGAAGGGTGCCCGTCTTGTAGCGGACAAGTGTGCGAAAGATGTAATATTTGAATGAACTTGCTCGTGTGATCGTGTATTATGAGAACTTGTTCATATGCGCTATGCAACGCTTGTTTGAATTTAAAATATTACCTTCTGTTCGGCTGTTTATCAAATCTAAGAGATGGCTAGTCGTCGGCTTCTGCCCCCATGCCACGAGTGCTGGGGTGTTCGGGATAAACCTGAGCACTCTTGTTCCCATTTTTGGGTCCTTCGAGGGAGGTGCTCAGCACAACGAATAAGGCAATTGGACTATAATGCTTTATCACTCTCACTTAGCCATAGAATTCTCTAATTTTAAATTTTGGCGAAGCCCCTAGTATTCAGAAGGCCGAATTCGGGGCGCTATTCACGCCTTAAGCCAGACAAAGCCGACTCCTCGCTCTAAGCGGCATAAGTCTTTAGGGACTCGAAACCTCTCGAACAGCGACCAGTCTCTCGCCATATCATGACAGTCAGTTTTAGCTTTCTCTATGAGGTGCTTAGCCCAGCAGAACCGGGGCACAATCGCAGTAGTTCTCCCAGTGCTACCTTAGCCGATATAGCGGAACGTAAGGTACCAAAACATGGGAGCCGGGCAAACCCAACTATTGACCCAAGACATGATTCGGAGCTAATGCATATAATGCTATAAGTTCGGGGTGTCGCACTGTCGAAAGTGTTCGGACTTTTCACGCCGTATTATGGGGTATGCTTTTAAGCCCCTAGCGTATTGGCCGTACCAAAGTGTACGGGTGCTGGATGTCATGAATGAACATATATATATATATGTATGTATAAAGAAGAATGCAATAATAGTCTTAGTGCTATGCATTGTTTATTCAAAAAGGTGCGTTAAAGCAGAATGATACAAGTAGTGCGATAAGCAAAAAGTAGGACTATTTGACATGTCCCTTCCAAGGGCAAGCTGAGGAATGGTATTAAAGCAAGTATTTCACTCGTTATCGTAATCCACCTGGGAGTTCCATGGTGCGATGTAGCTTTCTGCCTCCTTGGTTGCTGCCTCATGTGTCCGGCAATCATACTGCCGGACAGGATTTCCAGAGATTAAAGTCCTGAAAGAAAAAAATAACAAAGCAGGAAGCCCCTAGTGCGGTCGAGCCGCGTCTTGGGGCGTGCCGTAGTCGTGCCCCCCCTCCCCACCTGTGCCCATGGTATTTTTAATGCGTAATTATGTACGCGTGGCACGGATTTCGCCGTTTGGCTGGGACTGGGGTGGGGGCCGCATTGCTATGCGAGCTCAGAATGTGCCAGGCGGTCTTGTTGCCGATTACTCCAGGCACGCTTGAAGGTGGTTGGGTCCTTGATCGCCGAACTAGTGGATTGCCCTAACAGGCTGCTTTGCGCTTCTGCTGCGAGGGCCGCAATGTGCTCCTCCGTGCGGAGAGAGCGCCCTGTGTTTCCATTAACTGTGATGACCCCCCGAGGTCCTGGCATCTTGAGCTTGAGGTATGCATAATGTGGTACCGCATTGAATCTCGCAAATGCGGTTCGCCTGAGCAGTGCATGATAGCCACTGCGGAACGGGACTATATAGAAGATTAATTCTTCGCTTCGGAAGTTATCCGGGGATCCTAAGACCACTTCCAGTGTGACTAAGCCTGTGCAATGGGCCTCTACACCTGGTATGATGCCTTTGAAGGTCGTTTTTGTGGGTTTGATCGTTGAGGGGTCTATACCCATTTTACGCACTATTTCCTGGTAAAGCAGGTTCAGGCTGCTGCCGCCATCCATAAGGACTCGAGTAAGGTGAAATCCGTCAATGATTGGGTCTAGGACCAGTGCGGCGAATCCGCCATGAGGGATACTAGTGGGGTGGTCCCTGCGATCGAAGGTGTTCGGACAAGAGGACCATGGGTTGAACTTTGGGGCGACTGGCTCCAACGCATATACGTCCCTTAGCGCACACTTCCGCTCCCTCTTGGGGATGTGGGTTGCATATATCATGTTCATCGTCCGCACTTGTGGGGGAAACCTCTTCTGTCCTCTAGTGTTCGGCTGCCGGGGCTCCTCTCATCATCGCTATGTGACCCCTTATTTTGTTTTCGGCATTTAACTTGCCGGCCTGCTTGAACACCCAACAATCCCTGTTGGTGTGGTTGGCTGGCTTGTCGGGGGTGCCGTGTATTTGACACGAGCGGTCGAGTATACGGTCCAAACTGGACGGGCCCAGAGTGCTTCTTTTGAATGGCTTTTTCCGCTGACCGGGTTTAGAGCCTTTGAATCCGGCATTGACGGTCGTATCCTCGGTATTGTCGCTGTTAATGCGGCGCTTGTGTTTGTTGCGACGTGACCTGCCATTGCCATCCTTGGTATCCGAAGTACCATGGTTCTTTGATATGTTATTGCTGTGAGCCAGCCAGCTGTCTTCTCCTGTGCAAAAGCAGGTCATGAGTGTCGTGAGGGCTGCCATGGATTTCGGCTTTTCCTGGCCAAGGTGCTGAGCGAGCCACTCGTCGTGGATGTTGTGCTTAAAAGCTGCTAGGGCCTCTGCATCCGAACAGTCAACGATTTGATTTTTCTTTGTTAGGAACCGTGTCCAGAATTGCCTGGCCAATTCCTCTGGCTGCTGAATTATGTAGCTCAAGTCATCGGCATCTGGTGGTCGCACATAAGTGCCCTGGAAGTTGTCGAGGAATGCGGCTTCCAGATCTTCCCAACAGCCAATGGATTCTGCTGGCAGGTTGTTGAGCCAATGCCGAGCTGGTCCTTTGAGCTTGAGTGGGAGGTATTTGATGGCGTGTAGATCATCACCGCGGGCCATGTGGATGTGCAGGAGGAAGTCCTCGATCCATACCACAGGATCTGTTGTGCTATCGTATGATTCTATGTTTACAGGTTTAAAACCCTCTGGGATTTGATGATCCATTACTTCGTCTGTGAAGCATAGGGGGTGTGCGGCGCCTCTGTACTGGGCTCTATCGCGACGTAGCTCAAATGGGTCTTGTCCGCTGTGTTCGGCCTGGCCGGACTTACTTTTACTGTATCCGGCATGACGGTTATCGTCTCGCGTAGTGACGCGCCCTCACGATCCGTAGATCGATCTTGTGTGTTTTGCTTTGTCCTCCAATACATCTCGCAGGTCTGGCGTATTTCCCCATCCCTTGACATTTTTATTTGAGTGGCGTCGGAGTGTGGGCTGAGCTTTTGGCTGAAATGCCTCTCTGTCGCGGCCACGAGGTGGCCGGTCATCCGCATCGTATGCTTCCTCCTCCAGCCGGGGTAGCAACCTACACTTTGGGTAACTCTTGGAGGGGCGTTCGAGTTTATATTCCTCGGCCGCAAGGACTTCAGTCCATCTGTCAGCTAGCAAATCTTGATCAGCTTGAAGCTGATGTTGCTTTTTCTTAAGGCTATTTGCCGTGGCTATAAGCCGGCGCTTGAAGCGCTCTTGTTCGACGGGATCCTCAGGCATGACGAATTCGTCATCGTCGAGGCTTGCCTCGTCTTCGGAGGGAGGCAATTAATTATCATCCTCCACCCCTTCATCTGCCGCTCTCTCGGGAGGGCTGGCTTCTCCATCCTCCTGCCCTAAATCTTGCTGGAGGGGATTGTTGTCGTCTTTGGCACTGTCCGGGGTGGTATTATCTCCTATGCCGGTGTCACCGCTTTTGCTTTGGCGAGACTTAGAGCGGCGCCTCTGACGTCGGTGCTTGGGTTGCTTCTTGGAGGGGTCATCCTCCGCTGTCTCATCGCCATTGCCTTTTTTAGGTGTGTCCACCATGTATATATCATATGATGAGGTGGCTGTCCAGTGCCCTGTGGGCAGTGGTTCCTCTTCGTCTCCCGCATCGTCGTCCATACCGTCGATGCCTTCGGAGTCGAAGTCAAGCATGTCGGTTAAGTCGTTGACAGTGGCTACTAAGTGGGTGGTGGGTGGGCGGCGAATTTCTTCTTCATCCGCATCCCAATCCTGTCAGACATAGTTCGGCCAGGATTCTCCTGACAAGGAGAGAGACCTTAATGAGTTCAGTATGTCGCCGAAGGGCGAGTGCTGAAAAATATCCACGGAGGTAAACTCCATGATCGGCGCCCAATCGGATTCGATGGGCACGTGCGCAGGCAGTTCGGAGTCCGTGGCCGGGGAGGAATCCGGTAGTTCGGCGTCGCGGCTCTCGTGAAGGGTAAGGTCGATACTCGGCTCGATCACCGATGAGAGTGTGGCCTCCATGGCGGGGTATATCCACCCGCGCATGGATGGCGTAGCTGGCTCTGAATTGAGGGTCGGAGCGGTTGCCGGTGCGATCTCCTGGACACTGTCCGATGGCAGAGCTAAATCATGCTCATCGTGGCTGTGTGGCGCACTAGGCAGGGGCTCGAATCCGTCGAAGATCAAGTCTCCGCGGACATCGGCCATGTAGCTTAAGCTTCCAAAACTGACCTGATGGCCAGGGGCGTAACTCTCGATCTGCTCCAGATGGCCAAGGGAGTTGGCCCGTAGTGCGAAGCCGCCAAACACAAAGATCTATCCGGGGAGAAAAGTCTCACACTGGACTGCATCGCTGTCGGTGTCAAAACCGGCGGATCTCGGGTAGGGGGTCCTGAACTGTGCATCTAGGCCGGATGGTAACAGGAGGCAAGGGACACGAAGTTTTACCCAGGTTCAGGCCCTCTCGATGGAGGTAAAACCCTACCCGAGATCCGCCGGTTTTGACACCGACATTGGTGCTTTCATTGAGAGTTCCTCTGTGTCGTCGCCGTCAGGCTTGATGGCTCCTACGATCATCAATGGCGATGCAGTCCGGGGTGAGACCTTCCTCCCCAGACAGATCTTTGTCTTCGGCGGCTTCGCACTGCGGGCCAATTCACTTGGCCATCTGGAGCAGATCGAAAGCTATGCCCCTGGCCGTCAGGTCAGATTTGGAAGTTTAAACTACACGGCTGACATCCGCGGGCACTTGATCTTCGACGGATTCGAGCCAAACACCACCTCGGGGGCTGCGATCCAAATGGAGATCGAGCCAAACACCAGCCCCGGACTCTGCGAGACTCATGACTCCAAGGAGCCGGACTCCTCTCCGGACTCCGAACCCTCCGCGCCCCTGCCGATCGAATCCGATTGGGCGCCGATTATGGAGTTTACTGCCGCGGACATCTTTCAGCACTCGCCTTTCGGCGATATTCTGAAGACACTGAAGTCTCTCTCTTTATCAGGAGAGCCCTGGCCGGACTACGGTCAGCAAGGTTTGGATTCGGACGATGAAGAAATTCAAAGCCCACCCACCACCCACTTTGTAGCCACTGTCAACGACTTAACCGACATTCTTGACTTCGACTCCGAAGACATCGACGGTATGGATGCCGATGAAGGAGACGATGAAGAACCAGCGCCTATCAGGCCCTGGAAAGCCACCTCGTCATATGACATATACATGGTGGACACCCCAAAAGAAGGAGATGGCGATGGAACAGCGGAGGATGACCCCTCCAAGAAACAGCCTAAGCGCCGGCGTCAGCGGCGCCGTTCAAAATCCCGCCAAAACAAATACGGTGATTCCAGCACGGGAGATAATAATACTCCAGAAAGTGCCGAAGAAAACCCCCTCCAGCAAGATTTAGCACAGGAGGATGGAGAAACCAGCCCTCATGAGAGAGCGGCAGACAGAGAGGTCGAGGACGATAATTATATGCCTCCCTCCGAAGACGAGGCAAGCCTCGACGACGACGAATTCGTCGTGCCAGAGGATCCCATCGAGCAAGAGCGTTTTCAACGCAGGCTTATGGCCATGGCAAGAAGCCTCAAGAAAAAACAGCAACAACTTAGAGCTGATCAAGATTCGCTAGTCGACAGATGGACTGAAGTCCTTGCGGCCGAAGAGCATAAACTCGAACACCCCTCCAAGAGCTACCCAAAGCGTAGGTTGCTACCCCGATTAGAGGAGGAAGCACTTCATGCGGCCGACCGGCCACCTCGTGGCCGCAACAGAGAGGCCCCTCGGCCCTCCACTCAAGCCGCATCCCGTACCAAGGCACGGGAATATGCGCCGGACTTACGAGATATGTTGGAGGACAAGGCAAGGCAAACAAGATCGATCTAAGGATCGCGTGGGTGCCATACAGCTCGAGACGGTAACCGTCACGCCGGCCACAAATTCGGCAGGGCCGAACACAGTAGACAAAGCTCATTGGAGCTACGTCGTGATATAGCCCAGTACAGAGGCGCCGCACACCCACTATGCTTCACAGACGAAATAATGGATCATCAAATCCCTGAGGGTTTCAAACCCGTAAATATCGAATCATATGATGGAACAATAGATCCTGCGGTATGGATCAAGGATTATCTCCTTCATATCCACATGGCCCACGGCAATGATTTCCACGCCATCAAATACCTCCCACTCAAGCTTAAAGGACCAGCTCGGCATTGGCTTAACAGCTTGCCAACAGGATCGATCAGTTGTTGGGGGGACCTGGAAGCCGCATTCCTCGGCAATTTCCAGGGCACTTATGTGCGACCCAGCCAGAGGAATCGGCCAGGCAATTCTCGACACGGTTCCTAACAAAGAAAAATCAAATAGTCGATTGTCTGGACGCTGAGGCCCTAGCAGCTTTCAAGCACAATATCCGTGACGAGTGGCTTGCCCGGCACTTTGGACAGGAAAAGCCAAAGTCTATGGCAGCACTCACGACACTCATGACCCGCTTTTGCGCAGGAGAAGATAGCTGGCTTGCTCGTAGCAACAATATGACCAAGAACCCTGGTAATTCGGATACCAGGGACAGTAGTGGCAGGTCGCGTCGCAATAAGCAGAAGCGCCGCATTAACGGCGACAATGCTGAGGATACGGCAGTTAATGCCGGATTCAGAGGCTCTAAATCCGGTCAGCGGAAAAAGCCATTCAAAAGGAATCCTAGGGGCCCGTCCAGTTTGGACCGAATACTCGACCGCTTGTGCCAGATACATGGCACCCCCGAAAAGCCGGCCAATCACACCAACAGGGATTGTTGGGTGTTCAAGCAGGCAGGCAAGTTAAATGCCGAAAATGAAGACAAGGGGCTGCATAGCGATGACGACGAGGAGCCCCGGCCGCCGAACAACAGTGGACAGAAGGGTTTTCCCCCACAAGTGCGGACGGTGAACATGATATACGCAACCCACGTCCCCAAAAGGGAGCGGAAGCGCGCGTTAAGGGACGTATACGCGGTAGAGCCAGTCGCCCCAAAGTTCAACCCATGGTCCTCCTGCCCGATCACCTTTGATCGAAGGGACCATCCCACTAGCATCCGTCATGGTGGATTCGCCGCATTGGTTCTAGACCCAATTATTGACGGATTTCATCTCACTAGAGTCCTTATGGACGGCGGCAGCAGCCTGAACCTGCTTTACCAGGATACAGTGGGAAAATGGGCATAGATCCCTCGAGAATTAAGCCCACCAAAACGACCTTTAAAGGTGTAATACCAGGTGTAGAGGCCAACTATACAGGCTCAGTCACACTTGAAGTGGTCTTCGGATCTCCGGATAATTTCTGAAGCGAGGAGTTAATCTTCGACATAGTCCCATTCCGTAGTGGCTATCACGCACTGCTCGGGCGAACCGCATTCGCCAAGTTCAATGCGGTACCGCACTACGCATACCTTAAGCTCAAAATGCCAGGCCCTCGAGGAGTAATTACGGTCAATGGAAACACCGAACGCTCCCTCCGAACGGAGGAGCACACGGCGGCCCTTGCAGCAGAAGTACAAAGCAGCCTCTCCAGGCAGTTCTCCAGTCCGGCCATTAAACGACCGGACACCGTCAAGCACGCCCGGAGTAACCTACAACAAGACCACCTGGCACGACCCGAGTAGGCGTAGCAATGTGGCCCCAACCCCAGCCCTCGCAAAAATGCGATACCAGTACTTCGCGTACATAACTACGCTCTAGAAATACCATGGGTACAGGGGGAGGGGCACCATCACGGCACGCCCGAAACACGGCTTAAACCGCACCAGGGCCTGACAATTTTTTAATTTTCTCTTACTTTCAGGACTCCACTCTTCGGAAGGCCCGTTCGGTAGTTCAATTACCGAACAAACGATGCAAGAACCAGGGAAGAAGACAAGCCACGCCCGCATTACAGAACTCCCAGGTGGTCTCTATCACGAGCAGTATACCTGTTTCACATACTATTCCGCAGCTTACCCCTGGAACAGACACGTTAAATAGTCCAACCTTTTGCTTATCGCATTATTTGTATCATTCTGCTTTGATCACAGCCCTCTTTAATAAACAATGCATAGCTTTTGTCTATTTTTGCATTACTCTTTTTTAATATATGTTCCTTAACGACATGTCGCATCCGTACACTTTAGTACGACCAAAACCAAAATACGCCAGGGGCTTTAGTACCCCTCAATATGGTGTGAGAAGTCCGAACACTTTAACAAGTGCGGCACCCTGAACTTATAGCATTATATGCATTGGCTCCGAATCATGTCTTGGGTCAATAGTTGGGTTTGCCCGGCTCCTATGTTTTGGTGACTTACGTTCCGCTATATCGGCTAAGGTAGCACTAGGAGAACCACTGCGATTGTGCCCCGGTTGAGCTGGGTCGAGCACCTCAGTGGAGAAAGCTAAAACTGACTGTCATGATGAAGCGAGAGCTGGTCGCTGTTCGAGAGGTTTTTCGAGTCCCTATAGACTTATGCCGCTTAGAGCGAGGAGCCGGCTCTGTCCGGCCAAGGCGTGGATAGCGCCCCGAACTCGGTCTTCTGAATACCAGGGGCTTCGCCGAAATTTAAAATTATAGAATTCTATGGCTAAGTGAGAGTGTTCATGCATTATAGTTTGATTGCCTTGTTCGTTGGGCTGAGCGCCTCCCTCAAAGGACCCAAACTTGGGAAAAAGAGCGCTCAGGTTTATCCCCGAACACCCCAGCACTAGCGGCACAGGGGCAGAAGCCGACGACTTGCCATCTCTCAGAATTGATAAACAGCCGCACATAAGGTAATATTTTAAATTCCAACAGCATTGCTTAGCGCATATGAACAAGTTTTCAGCGCACAGGACAAAACGAGCAAGTTTCACTCAAAAATTACATCCCTAGAGCATTCATCTGCCACAAGGCAGGCACCCTTCAGAACATCCTTATAATAATTCTCGGGCTTGCGATGCTCTTTCCCCGGCGGTGGCCCGTCCTTCACAAGCTTCTCAGCATCCATCTTGCCCCAGTGCACCTTCGCACGGGCAAGGGCCCTACGGGCACCTTCAATGCAGACGGAGCGCTTGATGACTTCGAGCCTTGGACAGGCCTCCACCAGCCGCCGCACCAGCCCGAAATAGCTCCCAGGCAGAGCCCCTCCAGGCCACAGCCGAACTATGAGGCCCTTCATGGCCTGTTCGGCCGCCTTGTGGAGCTCGACCAGTTGCTTCAGCTGGTCGCTCAGGGGCACGGCGTGTCCGGCCTCAGCATACTAAGACCAGAACACCTTCTCTGTCGAGCTGCCCTCCTCGGCTCGATAGAATGCGGCGGCATCAGACACACTCCGGGGAAGATCTGCGAATGCTCCTGGAGAGCTCCGGATTCGGGTAAGTAACAAGTAACTCACATTTATGTGTTTGCTTTGCATAAAGAATGCCTTACCCGCCGCTATCTTCTTCACCTCATCCAACTTCTGGAGGGTCTTCTGGGATTCGGCCTTGGCAGACTTGGCATTTTCAATAGCCACCGTGAGCTCGGACGCTCGCGTCTTTGAGTCAAGCTCCAAACTCTCATGTTTTTCCATGAGAGCCTGGAGCTCTTGTCGTACCTTGCCATCCTCGGCCTCATACTTCTCCCGCTCGGTGCGCTCCATGGCCGCCCTCTTCTCGGCCTCGACCAGCGCTTGCTTAAGGGTCGCCACCTCAGACATGGCCCCTACAATAGCCACGATAATCCTGTCATTTTTTGCAATTGCACCTCTTTATATATATTTAAACAAGGTATTTCTTACCTTCATTTTCCTCGAGCTGCTTCTTGGCACGCCCGAGCTCTTGCTCAGACCGCTCGAGGTTCTGCTTTAGCATGTCCAGTTCCGCAGTCAGTGCGACGGACGCAAGCAGAGAAGCCTGCATACGCATATTGACTCCTTTTTGTTAGACTCCTGCGAATTTTATTTGATCCTCTATTCGGCTTTTCTTCCCGAATGCCAAACAGAGCATCAGGGGCTACTGTCTATGCGGTAATATTATTTACACATTCTTTACTTACCTTAAAGCCTGTTAAAAGGCTAGTACAAGCTTCAGTTAGTCCGCTCTTGGCGGACTGAACATTCTGGACCACCGCACTCATAATGGTGCGGTGCTCCTCGTCGATGGAGGCGCCTTGGAGCGCCTCCAACAGATTGTCCGGCGCCTCCGGTTGGACGGGGGTCACCAGCACGGTGGGCTTGCTCCTCTTGAAAGGAGGTCCCCCGCCGGACTCTACAACCTTTGAAGGTTCCGGAGCGGTGTCCGGCCTAGAGCCGGACTTGGAGCCCTGGGGGGTTTCATCCCCTTTACTCCTGGAGTCAGGGAGGTCGCCTTGCGGCGCCTCCAGGACCACCTCCTCCCGGCTTGGAACCTGTTGGGACAACACTTCGGTGTCGTCCGTAGGGCGGGGGGAGGAAGCCGTCGGAAGCGAGTTCACATCCGACGAGTCCAGTGAGCCGCTCGACGATGCGTCGAGCCGGTCTTTGGGTGGGCTGCATAAACATATTCGACATAAGGGAAGGCTGTGCTATAAACGAATACTATGAATTACTCTGGTATCCGGATACTTATGATTTTGCCAGGGGCTTGGCCCTGGGCGGCCACTCCTCTCAGCCGTCGTCGGCGTCGGTGGAGTAGTCCGGAGGAAGGGTTTCCCCCTTCTTGGACCCTCCAGCCTCCCCAAAGAGGGCGGCCTTCCTTTTCTTCTCTCCTCCCGCTGGAGGGGGAGAGGTCTCTTCTTCTTCCTCCTCGTCTTCACGGGAGGAATGCGCCTCGGAACCATCGGATGATGGATCCGACACCTCCTGGCGCCGGGCACTCTTTCGAGTCCCCGTGGCCTTTTTCGCGGCCTTCTTCTCCGGCACCACATAGTGTGCCGGAACCAGGAGCTTCGCCAAGCGAGCGTCCGTTGGGCCTTCGGGCAAAGGAGCCGGACAGTTGATCTATCTGGACGTCACCTGCCAATCCTGTCAAAGGTAAGGGAGCTTAGATCCCGCATGGAGTCAAACTATGAAAAACTGATACCCTGTAAAAGGAAAAAACAGCTTACCGCATGAGCGTGACGCTGTGTACTGAATCTGCGATCCTCGGTAGCGGATGCGGGGGCCTCGGCACCCTTGAAAAGCACCTTCCAGGCATCTTCGTACGTCGTGTCGAAGAGCCTGCTCAGAGTTTGGTGCCGCGCCGGGTCGAACTCCCACAGGTTGAAAGCCCGTTGTTGACACAGGAGGATCAGGCGGATGAGCATAACCTGGACTACGTTGACAAGTTTGAGCTTCTTGTCCACCAGGGTTTGGACACATGTTTGGAGTCCGGCCAGCTCTCCTTTTTTACCCCACGACAGGCCCGTCTCCTTCCAGGAGGTGAGCCGCGTAGGGGGTCCGGATCGGAACTCGGGGGCTGTGACCCATTCGGGGTCGCGCGGCTCGGTGATGTAAAACCACCCCGATTGCCACCCCTTCAGGGTCTTGACAAAGGAGCCCTCGAGCCATAAGACGTTGGCCATCTTTCCCACCATGGCGCCTCCGCACTCCTCCTGGTTGCCGAGCACCACCTTCGGCTTGACGTTGAAAGTCTTGAGCAATAGGCCGAAATGGGGGCGGGTGCGGAGGAAAGCCTCACACACGACGATAAATGCCGAGATGTTGAGGACAAAGTTCGGGGCCAGATCATGGAAATCCAGGCCATAGTAGAACATGAGCCCCCGGACAAATGGGTGAAGAGGGAAGCCTAGTCTGCGGAGGAAATGGGGGAGGAACACCACCCTCTCATGGGGCCTAGGGGTGGGGATGAGCTGCCCCTTTTCGGGAAGCCGGTACGCAATGTCGTTAGACAAGTATCTGGCCTTTCTCAGTTTTTTGATGTGTCCCTCCGTGACGGAGGAGACCATCCCCTTGCCTCCCGCTCCGGACATGGCTGGAGAAGGTTGAGGTGGGGAGTGCGGACTTGGGCGCTGGAGCTCGAGTGCACGAGAATGGATAAGCGTAGGTGAAAAGGTGGATCCTTATCCCCTTATATGGGTGGACGCAACTACGTGTCCCCACCAGCTTGGTAAAACTCACTTATCTCCAAGCGCCGTAATCAATAGCACGGTTGGGTTACCCACGCCCGTATTGATGAGAATCCCGGAATAAGGGGACACGATCTCTGCTTTAACTAGACGTGCCAAGGAAACCACCTCGCATGACGCACTGAGGTGGGATAATGAAACGACTCGGATAAAGGCTTGGCCGTGGTGTGTCACACTACGGAATACGTCAGCAGATTAGATTTGTGTAAATATTATTCTCTCTATGGCAATATGTGGAAACTTATTTTGCAGAGCCGGACACTATCTTTGTGTTCAAAATCTTCTATGAAGTACTTGGTGGAGGAACCCGCCTTGCAATGCTGAAGACAATCTGCGCGCCGGACTCGTCATCATTGAAGCCTGGTTCAGGGGCTACTGAGGGAGTCCTGGATTAGGGGGTGTCCGGATGGCCGGACTATACCTTCAGCCGGACTCCTGGATTATGAAGATACAAGATTGAAGACTTCGTCCCGTGTCCGGAAGGGACTTTCCTTGGTGTGGAAGGCAAGCTTGAGTATTCTATAGTCTCACCTAAATAGCTTGGCGTAATCATGGTCATAGCTGTTTCCTGTGTGAAATTGTTATCCGCTCACGTAGGAAAACATATAGAACAACAATCATACCATAGGCTAGCTTCTAGGGTTTAGCCTCTCCGATCTCGTGGTAGATCTACTCTTGTACTACCCATATCATCAATATTAATCAAGCAGGACGTAGGGTTTTACCTCCATCGAGAGGGCTCGAACCTGGGTAAAACTTCGTGTCCCTAGCCTCCTGTTACCATCCGGCCTAGACGCGCAGTTTGGGACCCCCTACCCGAGATCCGCAGGTTTTGACACCGACAATCGCTATCGATGATCGTAGGAGCCATCAAGCCTAACGGCGACGACACAGAGGAACTCTCAATGAAAGCACCAATGTCAGTGTCAAAACTGGCGGATCTCGGGTAGGGGGTCCCGAACTGTGCGTCTAAGGCGGATGGTAACAGGAGGCAGGGGACATGATGTTTTACCCAGGTTTGGGCCCTCTTGATGGAGGTAAAACCCTACGTCCTGCTTGATTATTCTTGATGATATGAGTAGTACAAGAGTTGATCTACCACGAGATCGGAGAGGCTAAACCCTAGAAGCTAGCCTATGGTATGATTGTATGTTGTCCTATGGACCTAAACCCTCCGGTTTATATAGACACCGGAGGGCGCTAGGGTTACACAAGGTCGGTTACAAAGGAGGAGATATACATATCGGTATTGCCTAGCTTGCCTTCCACGCCAAGTAGAGTCCCATCTGGACACGGGACGAAGTCTTCAATCCTATATCTTCATAGTCCAACAGTCCAGCCAAAGGATATAGTCCAGCTATCCGGAGACCCCCTAATCAAGGACTCCCTCAGTGGGGGACTGTGGAGGGGGTGGTGTTTGAGGATACGTCGCGGCTACTGAAAATTTTAGTAATGGTGGGTGGAGATGGTGATGGACGAGGGAGGGCGACGGTTCAAATGCCTCGGCTACTGCAATTTTACTATAAGTTCAGTGTTGGAGGAGTATGGGCGACGGTCGAAGTACGGCGGCTACTAAAATTTGGGTAAAGGAAATGATGCGGGGCGGGAGTACCCAATATGGTGCACGGTCCAATAAGAATATGTGTGTATGATAATAAGGAAAAGTGGTGGAACCGCCGATTTTTGCAACACTCAAGGCGAGTAGTTTGTTTTTAGATTTCTAGCTAGCTGGTCTATCGCACACGGTTTGTCCTAATTTCTAAATAAACTACCCGCCTTTAGCTTGCGCAGGTGGTGATTTTACAACACACTTGCATCGCACACGGTTAAGCCAGTACCTCCACCATTTGCTCACGCTTGCGCAGTCATGGTGATTCACAGCGCACTTGCATCACAAACGGTTAAGAAATTATACCCGTGTCCATTGAGCGTCATCAGTCTTTGCAACAAAAAAACGTTAGAGAGGGTCAGAAGGCAGCCACACCAGCATGTGGCCCAAATATATATGAGTGAAAAGGGTGGTGTGTGATGTTCAAAATTCCAATGCACAACTTTGACTATGCAGGCCCATGGTTGGGCGCGTCGTCAAAGATCGATGAGAGGAGCCAGAAGTCAGGAACCACCTGGAAGTGGCCAAATTTATGTAGCAATATTTGGTGTAATGTTTAAAACTTTAAATACACAATGCACAACTTTGGTGGCACCTTCCTTGCAAACCCGAAAGCACCCTTGGATATATCTATAATGACATAATGTCGTAGCTAGCTAGGGTGCTTGACCCACCACGTCCCACTTCGTGTCAGTGGGGCGGATGCACGTAATGATACTTTGGTCATACATGCATGTCGCCATGGCCTACCATAAGACGAACCAGTGAATCTATCATTTGGTTGAACGACAACTGTTGTTGTCGATAAACCACTGGGGCCAATAGATTGAACCATCATAAAAATCGCACGAGAGGGACCATAAAACCAGCACCTCTTGCATGCAGCCCAGAATGATGTACGTTGGAATGGGTGATGTGTGTTTTCAATATAGAATAATGTATAATTTAGATGTGGTGCCTACCTCTCGATACAGACAACAACCATGAATACCATGTAGTTAAGGACGAGATACGCAGGGTACGGTGTAGGTCGAACCCATCAATCCGAGCATGTGGGAGGGAATCCTGACAATGCGTGAGCTCGCGATTTGGTTGAATGACATGTGACGGTGACCGGCCCTAACACGAACTAGGGGGAATTCATTCATGGCCAACACATACCCCTCGTTATCGGTCAACGGGATGATATATATATACACTCGGGGAGCCCACAGATATGCGTGTTGTCACAAAAAACCCGCACAAGGGAGACGTGGTCGATCAGAAGACCCTATATACAGTGCATGATGCCCAAAAATATGTATGGGTATGGTGGTGTGTGATGTGTTTAAATACTGAATGCACAACTTCAATGGGCCACCAACTACATTACAAACTGAACACCGTACCTGACCCCAAGCCTGGTTCAATACGTACGATGTCGGTTTCCCAACTTCGAGGCGGCGATAGGGGGTGTCGCCCAACGCATGCGCTCAAACTTTATTTGGTCTAACATGGCATACATAGCAATAGGAAACCATCATGGTCAAACCCTTCTCATTGTTGGATCAAAGGGATAGATTGTGTGGGCCCCCTCATTGACGGCAACGATAATATATACCTCGGGGAGCCCACAGATATGTGCAACATCTATAAACTGCACAAGGGAGACATGCTCGATCAGAACACCCTGCCCCCTATACCCTGCATGCGACCTGAAAAAGGTTTATATAGTCGCCATGATAGGTCACTATAGAGTCAATCATTCTTTAATTTTTTAGAGCAGAAAACAATCAATAAAAACATAGTCTACAAATTAGCAAAACAAGGATCCCAAGGTTTATATAATCGCCATGACAGGTCACTGTAGAGATATTTATCTCTATAATGACCATTTCATAGCATTTAAATGAAGCTTGAGATATGCAACTTCCCATCAAGTCACCCATCCTTGGGCTACTCCAGCCCTAGCATGCTTAACTTCTGCGTTCTATTCGACTAGGCTAGCGGATGGGAAGTCGCACCTTGCTGATAGGAATTGCCTCCTTGCCTTTAACGTGTTTCACGCTGGTCACCCTATGGGACCCACTCCCTCCTATCACATACATTTCTGCTTTTAGAAACTATGTGCGCTATTTACATGGCTAGTGTGTCGCTGCCTAGCCTGAAATGAGCACTGACACTAGTACTGAGAAAACGACGGGAGAAAAGGCGGGAAACCTATAACACCAACGATGCGGCTATATCTCCCACGTATCGAGGCATGACTTAGAGGCATAACCGCATGGTGGTTTAGTCGCAAGTGGGGAAATCTTCACGCAATCCCATGTACTTAATAAGAAAGGGATAAAGAGTTGGCTTACAATCACCACTTCACACAAATAACAAATTAAACATACATCATCCAGAGTACAATCAAAGGTCCAAAGATAGAACCAAAATAAAGGAAGACAACCCCAAATGCTAGATCCCCGATCGTCCCAACTAGGCACCACTACTGATCATACGGAAAAGACACAAAACAATGACCAAGATCTTTATCCAGCTCCCACTTGAGCTCGGTAGCATCACCTGCACTGGTATCATTGGCACCTGCAACTGTTTGGAAAATCCGTGAGTCACGAGGACTCAGCAATATTACACCCGCGAGATCAAGACTATTTAAGCTTATGGGTAGGGTAAGGTAATGAGGTGGACCTGCAGCAAGCACTAAGCATATATGGTGGCTAACATATGCAAATAAGAGCGAGAAGAGAAGCAACGCAACGGTCGTGAAGCTAGAAGTGATCAAGAAGTGATCCTGAAACTACTTACGCACAACCATAACACAAGAACCGTGTTCACTTCCCAGACTCCGCCGAAAAGAGACCATCACCGCTACACACGCGGTTGATTCATTTTAATTAAGTCAAGTGTCAAGTTCTCTACAACCGGGTATTAACAAATTCCCATCTGCCACATAACCGCGGGCACGGCTCTTGAAAGTTTATACCCTGCAGGGGTGTCCCAACTTAGCCCATCACAAGCTCTCACGGTCAATGAAGGATATTCCTTCTCCCGGAAAGACCCGATCAGTCTCAGAATCCCGGTTACAAGACATTTTGACAATGGTAAAACAAGACCAGCAAAGCCGCCCGATGTGCCGACAATCCTGATAGGAGTCGCACGTATCTCGTTGTCAGGACACACCGGATAGGTCAAGCTACGAGTAAAACCATCCCTCAATTTGCCCCGAGGTGGCCCCGCGGGTTGCCCGGTTCGGACCAAAACTTAGAGAAGCACTGGTCCGGGGGGGGGGGGTTAAAATAAAGATGACCCTCAGATTGGCCGACCAAGAGAAGGATAATAGGTTGTTAGGCAAATGTAAAACTAAGGTTGGGCCTTTCTAGAGGAGTTTTATTCAAAGCAAACTGTCAAGGGGGTCCCATAATCCCCAACCGTGTAAGGAACGCAAAATCAAGGAACATAACACTGGTATGACAGAAACTAGGGGCAAGAGTGGAACAAAACACCAGGAAAAAGGCCGAGCCTTCCACCCTTTACCAAGTATATAGATGCATTAATTAAAATTAGAGATATTGTGATATCCCAACATATCCATGTCCCAAACATGGAACAAACTTCAACTTCACCTTCAACTAGCAACGCTATAAGAGGGGCTGAGCAAAAGTGGTAACATAGCCAAACAACGGTTTGCTAGGAAGGTGAGATAGAGGCTTGACATGGCAATATGGGAGGCATGATATAACAAGTGGTAGGTAGCGCGACATAGCGATAGAATGAACAACTAGCAAAGCAAAGATAGAAGTGATATCGAGGGTATGGTCATCTTGGCTGCAATGTTCTTAGAGTTGTCGAAAGCTTGATCCTCGTTAGCGTACTCAACAGGTTCCTCGTTCACGTACTCGTCTCCTGGCTCTACCCAAAGCAAGGACACAAGCAATGGAACAACAATCAATCACGATGCAATGCCCAAGCAACATGATGCAATACATGGCATGATATGCAAGATATGATATGCAATGCATATGCGTGCTCCGGAAGGGAAAGAATGATCAAGGCATCAAATTGGCAAACCAAGTATGCCGATGGAAAGATGAGGTGATTTCAGTCAAAATCGATATAAAGATCACCGGAAACTGATGCACAGTTTGCAAATGACAAGAAATATAAGGATGATGTGAAACTGCGATTAACAGCATGATGGCACTTAGAATGCAACAAGAAACTAAGCTACTGCACTCCAACATAGCAACAAAGCATATGGCAGTGATGTACAAGAGATTCTTGACAAAACATGAACACTGAGCTACGACTCAATCACTCAAGAACGGGTTCAAACAAGCATGGCAAAAGTGCAAAAGATATCAGCTTCACAGACTTGGTGAAAATACTAACGTGGCATAAACAGCATCAGGATGCAATCTTCAGAGCAAGCAAACAACACGCTCTAGGAACTTATCATGGCAAACAAAGGCATGCCATGCTTCTACTAAATGCATAGAACAAACCTACCTTACTGAACATGAGCCAAAAAGGCACAGAAAATATGATGGCACCCATGTAAACATAGCAAGTTATGTTAACAGTTTCACATAAGAAAAATAGAGCATGGCATAAACAGATTCATGATAGCAACTTTGCAAACTAATGCCACTCACCACAAAGCATTACATGACAACATAAGCATATCAATAGCAAGAAGACATGTTCATGAAGCTAACCATGGCAAGAGCAAGTTCATAGGATGCATGGATCACTAGCAAATCACATGGCAACATTAATTATCATGTTAACAATCTGCCGGGAACATTATTTAGCAAAAGTAGAGCATGAAAATGACATGCTAGAGCACTCTGTAATTGCAACCAGAGGCATTAATGTATAGAGCATAACCACCTGTTCATAACATCCTTACTGAAGTATCTCAAAATAAGCATAGATATCATAGTAGCATCAAGTTTACATGGCATCAAAATAACAACAGGTAAATGACTTAGCAAAATCCTAAGTCCCTGAAAACAGCAATATCATGGAGCCTACTTTGCATGCTTGTGCTAGTCACCCCATAGCTCAACAAAATACAAGACTTGCACCTCTGTAAAGATGGCATGATGGAGCTCCAAACATATGTAGACCTCATGCTCATAGGATGCAGACACCAAATGCAACAAAAATGACAAATCACCATGTTTTGTTAAGAACCAGCAGTTAACATTTTATAGCACTCTTGCAACGATGAAAATGGCATCATAATGGACAGTAACATGCATGAAAATGCTACTAACATGAGGAGCTTAACGAGACGAATATTTTGATATGTCATATGCATGATTCGAGGCCACGGTCACCGAGATATGGCATGATGGAGGAGGCATAAAAATATCAGGGAAAAGGGACTTAGACGAAAATAACCACCTCGCACAAAAGTCAACGGCGGATGACGATATCCCATGACGGAGGGGAACCGGGACGGGGTGGTGTTTGGTTCACGGACGTGGTGGATCTGATCCATCTTCTATGGATCCGGCCGGCGAGGGTTCCGGCGACTCCGGCGAGGGCGTGGAATTCGAGGTGGTCTCAGGGACGGGTGAGGTCGACGGCGGCGGTTCCCGAACTCCGGCAAGGCACCGCGAGAGGCTCCGGTGAGGTTATGTGGATCCGGGTGTGGGGTCCCCGGATCTGGCGTCGGGCGCGGCGAGGTCCGAACTCCGGTGGTGGCCGGAGGCCATGGACGACGGGGCAGCACAGGAGCTCCCGGAGGCCGGATCTAGAGCGCATGCGGCGCGCCAGCGGCGGGGAAGCGGCAAGCGAAGGCGGCGGTGTCTCGGAGGTGGGGCGGCAGAGAAAAGGTGATGGCGGTCGCAGGGAGGCCGGCAGCGGCGCAGCGCAGAGCCAGGAGCGGGAGGAGGGCGGTGTGGGCGGCGGCGACCGGGCCCGGCGGGCCGCGAATGGGCTCGCGGGCCCATGCGATGGTGGGACGGTGGCAGGTGACATGGCGTGTTGTGGATGGACGACGGGCGACGGCGGACGTGTCCAGCCACCAGGCGGACATGTTCGGCGGCGCAGGGAGAGTTGGATCTAGGGTTTTGACTGCGAATTTCGGAGGGGGGTGTTTATATAGGTAGAGGGAGCTAGGAGTGTCCAAATGTGGTGCGGTTTTCGCCCACACGATCATGATCCAATGACGGTGTCGGTGGGAAACGACACCTATGGGGTCACTGGGATCCCTTCTACGGTTGGCGGGTACGGGGTTGTGTAAAGAGCGGGTCTGGCGGTCAGCACACAAATCGTTTACCCAGGTTCGGGCCGCGGAGACGCGTAAAACCCTAGTCCTGCTTTGATGTATATTTGGGTGTTCTTGTGTTCTTGAACTAGCTGCGGTGGCTCTCTAGTCCAAAAGATCCAGGTCCCCCTCCAGTACGCCTCGGGCCTCCTTTTATAGACAAAAAGGGGTCGCCACAGTGGCACACAGGAGGTGGAAAGGTGTACAGGGGCTGAGTCTATCCCCTGGCATCGTTGGACAAACGCATTTAATGCGCTACCGACGTGCCCCTCTTGCTTTATTGGGGACGGCAAAGAAGCTCGTCCCAGCTGTCGTCGCCTCGCCTGGCTCCGACGCGCGTTCAAGCTGACAAGGCGTTGTAGCGCCACGTTGGCTGGCTGCTGGGCTGGCGCGGTGGTGGAGCCTTCACGAAGATCTGCATGCCACCACGCAGGTGCTTGCTGTGTTGGTGTAGAGGTCGCGCACTGCCATGCAGATGCCTGCCCAGCTGGTCGAGCTGGCAGCTGTATGGGAGCGGTGGTGGAGTCTTGGAAGACGCGGGCACGGCTGCGGCCCCACGGGCGTCCTCGGCAAGGGCCTAGCCGAGGGCCCGGCAAGGGTCTCGCTGTGGCACCGCGGTCGTCCCCGGCAAGGATCTTGCCGGGTGTCTTGTGGATTTCCTTGGCAAGGATCTCGCCAAGGATCGTCGTCTTCTGGTTCCCATCTGATCTTGTGTATCTATGGTCTCTACAAAGATCTGCATGCCACCATAGGAGTGCCTCTAAAGCCTTGGTTCCAATATGGTTGATGGTGTTGGAACCCCTTGGGCTCAAGGGTGGCGCGCTCTGTTGGCGTCAGGCAAGTTGCCTCGGCAAGGATCTTGCCGAGGGTGCGGAAGCCACCCCGGCAAGGGTCTTGCTAGGGGAGTCCACCTCGCCCTCTTGCTCTCTTTGCGCCTCTGGTCTTGGTGTTGCTTTGGTCGTCTTGTGCTCCGGCTTCCCTCCTCGGCCCTGCTTAGTGTGGCCGTGGGCGTAGCCCTGACTGCCCGTGCACAAGTAAAGGGGTGAAAAAGGAGAGCCCCTACTTTTGTACACCGACGGGAGACCCCAGGCCTGGGCCACACATAAGCGCGATGCGTTGTTCGGCTAGGCCCAGAACGATGTGCGGCCAGGTGGGGCGGATTTTTACCGCAGTAACTTCTCCGTCTGCTGCGCTTCCCCATGACCCGCGTTGAACACGCGACGTGGGGGGTCATGCGTGACGTGGGGGTCATGTGTGGGGTGGTTTCCGCACGCATGTGTCACGTCGTGGTAAAGAGGCGGCTCGCGCCTTCCCCATAAAAAGAGGAAAAGGCAGAGGCGCGGCTCATTTACTGAGTGGGCTCGGGTCGTGGTCTTCAAGGCGCCCGCGCCCCACGACCGCGGGGCGGAGAACGGCCGTCTCGTCCATCCCCTTGATTTCTGCTCGCCCGCCACATGTCCCCCGTGCTCCGAAGATGGTAGGCGGTGGGTGTGGGCCTTGAATGACGAGGCGGGGAAACGGGCCGCTACTGATTGGGGCAGCGGGTCGGCCTCGATTCTCTGCGCCCCAGATGGTCGGATTGGCTGAGTGGGGCGACCGAGTCCCGACCCTGCCCCTTTATAAGAAGGGGGAGGGGATGGCACCCCACAATCTTTCATCATCCCTCTCCTTCCACCTCAGCCCCGCTCTTTCATCTGCCATGGCGAGAGGGGGCGCTGGTCCTTCAACGGTGGCGGCGAGGGTCTCTTCTCGACAGCGCGTCCCTCCTTCCCAAGAGCCTGCGGCGGCGGAGCTGGCCACGAGAGGAAGGGGGAGGGGCGAGGCCGAGGCCGGCATGGCGCTCGGGGAAGAGGGGACGAGGCGGCACACCGGCCTTGCCTCCGCCAGTGATGCCTCCTCCAATGGAGGGCCACGTCGGGGACCAGCCTCATGAGTTCTTCATCAGGCTGCGTCGGCCACCGCACCGTCGCCTTCATCTCCCTCCGCCATTCGCTCGGGAGATGGAGCTCGATCCGCCCCAGACCCTGAGGTTGCATATGAGGGGCTGTGGGAACAGCGGCAAACAGGTCGATGTTGACTTTCCCGCCCCTCAAGTCATGTATCTTCGCCACGGGTGGAAGACCTTCGCTTGTATCCATAGCCTAACGGCGGGGCTCGTTCTCTATTTCAAATTAACGGATAACGGCCTGCTCTCCGTCAAGATCTTTGGAGACTCTGGAACTCGCCTGAAGTGCTGCGTGGAGAGCTCCTCCAACGATGAAGACTCCTCCTCAAGCGGGAGTGATGAGGAGGATAGCGACAGCGACGACAAGAGCGTCGAGCGAGGGCACGTCAACCTCGTCTCCAACTAACCGCGTCGCCCCTCCCTCCTCCGTGCACTCTGCCGAGGGCCTTCCTCGTCAAGCTCTCCATCGGCGCATTCCCCGTCTCCTACTTTTTGCCTTCACCTGCCGCACCTAAGAGGAAAAGGGCAAGAACGGGGATTATGGGGCGCTTATCTTTTCTAGTTTGTAAGCCCGCGGGCATTCGTTAGATTTCAAAATTTACAATACCCTTGCTCGTGTACCCTTTTCGTATGAATTGTCCTTGTTTTCAACGTATGAATGAAAGGAAGGGTGTTTGTCGGGTTTCGTTTGTGCGTGGGTGAGGGACACACCGAGGAACATGTCCTCGTTATCTTAAGATAAACATGGTCTCCCGGCAACATGCCTTGCCGTCCTCTTGCTCTATCGCCCGACTACACTCACGCTCTTGGGGGAGGTAGGGGCCGAGTAGGGTTATACCTTTCTCTCGCCCTCTTCCCATCGCACTACAACCAAGTTCCGTCCAAAGTAGAGTTTTCGGACACGGGATGGAGGGGGCAAGATGGTACGAGAGCGAGCGAAGCCTTATACGTTCAAGGTTCCTACAGGCGCATGGAGTGGGGGGAGAAAAACTTATCTAACGTCGCAGCCCCCGGCAACCTTGGCCTACCGCGGTTAGATCCTTGTGTCTGTAGCCCCCGGCAACCTTGGTTTGCCGGGGCTGGAGCGTCGGCCCATTCTTTTTCCTCCTAATAGGTCAGCAGAAATGTCCATGTACCCTGCGAACCAAAGAAGATGGAAAGGAACAGAGTGACGCACACTCGACCTCTATGCTAGGGGTCAGCCGCCGCTAAGCACTATCAACCATAACCGAGGGAGAGACTTAACCTAGCATGCATGCTAAAACATAGGGCGCCAGCACTTCATTTATTTATGCTCAGGGTCTGCGCCTGGCTTTGTACAAAGGGTTACATGCCTTGCCGGCAGGGCTTGTACAAAAGGTGGTTTGCCGGGGGGGTGGCAACCGCGCCTTATGGGTAAAACTTGCGAAGATGTCCGATGTTCCAGCAGTTGCTCAGTGGAACGCCATCTTCGGTCTCCAGGTAGACTGCGCCAGGCCTGGTGACTTGTATTACCCGATAAGGGCCTTCCCACTTCGGCGTCAACTTGTTGGAATTCTTGGCCGACTGAACATGCCGAAGAACAAGGTCGCCTTCCTCAAAGCTTCGGGCATAAACCTTGTGCCTATGGTAGTGGCGCAAGGCTTGCTGGTAGCGCGCTGCTCATACAGCCGCCTGAAGACGATCTTCTTCAAGGAGTGTTGCGTCATCTTGCCGCAACTTCTCTTGCTCAAGCTCATCATAAGTGAGCACTCGAGGTGACCCGTATGTGAGTTCCGTGGGGAGAACTGCTTCTGCCCCATAAACGAGGGAGAAGGGTGTCTGACCGGTGGCTCGATTTGGCGTCGTTCTGATTGACCAAAGAACCGCCGGCAATTCATCAATCCAGCGCCGTCCGCACCTGCGTAGCCTGTCAAAAGTCCTTGAATGGAGGCCTCGCAACACTTCAGCATTTGCCCTCTCAGCCTAGCCATTGCTCCGTGGATGTGCAACAGAAGCAAAATAGACCTTGATGTCAACGTCTTGGATGTACTGCATGAAGGCATGGCTCCTGAACTGTGTGTCGTTATCGGTGATTATTCTGTTTGGCACACCGAAACGGCAGACTAGCTCCTTGGAGAATTTGATAGCTGGTTGTGCTGTCACCTTTCTTATTGTCTCCACCTCCGGCCAATTCGTGAACTTGTCGATTGCGATGTACAAGTACTGAAAGCCCCCGACAGCACGGGGAAAGGGGCCCAGTATGTCGATCCCCCAGACCGAGAATGGCCAGGAGAGAGGGATTGTTTGGAGCGCTTGAGCTGGTTGATGAAGCTTCTTCGAATGGAGCTGACATGCTTCACACTTGGTTACTAGTGTCGTTGCATCCTCGAGGGCAGTGGGCTAGAACAAACCTTACCGGAATGCCTTGCCGGGAAGGGCCCTTGACCCTATGTGGGAGCCACATATGCCTCTGTGTATCTCTGTCAACAACTCCAGTCCTTCCTCCCGGGGAATACACTTCAATTTCACACCGTTTGGTCTTTTTCTGTACAGGATGTCATCGACGAACCGATACATGGCAGACCGACGGGCTACTTTCTCCGCTTCTTCCTACTCCTCGGGGAGTTCCCCAGTTTGGAGGAATCGGACGGTATGTTGTGTCCATGCCGGAGCCTGAGGCTCGACGGCAAGGACTAAAGGCACTTCCTCTGCCATGGGAGCAGCTGTCTCTACAGCTAGGACTTGACGCCCCGCCGGAGTCGGTTGCCCCATGGTTGTCTTAGTGTCCATGGCAACATCCTTGCCAGCAGCTCCTGGTAGCTCGGCGGGAAAGTACTTGCCGAGGCCTGATTTCCTTCGCTTGTTCTGCTCTATTGATGGTTCAACGGATGGTTGAGTGAGCCAAAGCACAAAAGTACCTGGTTCCACGGGTAGTTTGAAGGCGGCGCGCTTCGACAGGTAGTCGGCAATGTCATTCTCCACTCGGGGAACATGCTCCGCCTGTATACCTTCAAAGTGCTCCTCCAGCTTCCCCACCTCATCCACTAGGCCTCCATCAACGGGCTTTGATAATCTTTGTTGACTTGCCTGACAACAAGCTGTGAATCACCCCTGACGATGAGCTTCTTGATCCCGAGGTCTGCCGCGATCCTGAGACCGGCAAGCAACCCCTCGTATTCAGCAGTGTTGTTTGTGGACATCTCCCTGGGAAAGTGCATCTGGTTTACATACTTGAGGTGCTCTCCAGTGGGTGCGACGAGTAGCACACCAGCACCGGCGCATTGCAGCGAGAAAGCCCCGTCAAAGTACATAATCCAGTTGCGACTTGCCTCCTTGCTAGGGAGGGTGGTCTCCTGGATCTCTTCGTCTGGCGTTGAGGTCCACTCGGCAATGAACTCTGCCAAGACTCTGCTCTGGATTGTCGAAATACTTTCAAACTTCAAACCAAAGCTCGACAGCTCCACGGCCCACTCCACAATCCTCTTGGTTGCATCTGGGTTATGCAATATCCGTTGCAACGGTAGGCGGGTGACGACGGTGATCTCGTGTGCTTGGAAGTAATAACGCAGCTTCCTTGAGACCATAAGGAGGCCGAAGAGCAATTTCTGCACACCAGAGTACGTTGACCTAGCCCCCTGCAAGAGGGAGCTGACAAACTAAACCGGGTGATGCATCATTTTCTTCTTCTGCGGCACTTCGTATGGTTGCGCGGGCCCTGCCCCGCCAGCATCGGACCCTACTGGGGGCCTTGCCTCTTCGTCGACCTCCCTCTGCGCCACTAGTGCGGCACTGACCACTTGGTTCGTTGCCGCCAGGTATAGCAGCAACGGTTCTTGTGGTTTGGGCGCAACCAGTATCGGTGTAGAGGAGAGGTATTTCTTCACATCCTGCAGCGCTGCTTCGGCCTCTAGGGTCCAATCCATTGGGCCTGCCTTTTTCAAGATTTTGGAAAGAGGAAGGGCACGCTCAGCACACCTGGAGATGAATCTGCTCATGGCGGCAACGCAACCAGTGAGCCGACGCACCTGCTTGATCCGCTTGGGTGCCCTAATCTGATCAATAGCCTTGATCTTGTCTAGATTCGCCTCGATCCCACGCTGTGACACAAAGAACCCGAGAAGTTTGCCGGATGGAACACCGAAGACCCACTTCTCAGGGTTCAACTTTAGGTTGATCTTGCGCAGATTCGCAAATGTCTCTTCCAAATCTTGTACAAGTGTCGCCAAGTCTTTGGTTTTAACCACTATGTCATCCATATAAGCTTCCATATTTCTATGTAGCTGGGGCTCAAAACCAATCTGGACTGCCCTTGCAAACGTCGAGTCAGCACTCTTCAACCCGAAAGGCATCCGTAAAAAGGAATACATGCCACATGGGGTGATGAACACTGTCTTCTCTTCGTCTTCTCTCACCATGAAGATTTGGTGGTACCCCGAGTAGGAGTCAAGGAATGATAACAGATCACACTCGGCCGTGGAGTCAACAATCTGGTCAATGCATGGCAATGGGAAAGGGCAGTGCATCCTTCTTGTCAGAGGGGACGGTGACGATGGTTACCGGCCCCGGCATCTTCAGCGTGTTGTAGGCGTAATGCGACACCGCCATGAACTTGGCTAGTGTCGGGCGGCCGAGAATCCAGTTGTAGAGCAAGGGGATCTCGGCTACATCGAAAACAATCCTCTCCATCCTGTAGTTTAACTCGCCTCCAAACATCCCGGGCAGCGTGACCTTACCCTTCGGCTGACTCCTCCCTGGGTTGACCCCTTCAAACGTGCCCGTTTCTTCGAGGTCTCCATCAGGAATCTGCAGCCTTTTGATCATGACGGGCGAGATCAAGTTCAGATTGGCCCCACCGTTAACTAGCATCTTCGTCACCTTGAGGTTGCGTATTGTTGGGGAGACCAACAATGGCAAACACCCGACCGCAGTTGTGCGATCAGGATGGTCCTCGGCGTCGAGAATGATAGGCGTGCTAGACCATTTCAGTGGCCTCTGAGCATCGAGTGATGGTTTTGTTGCTGTGATCTCACGCGCCCACTGCTTGAGCTGGCGCTGAGAAGTGTGCAGCGAGGCGCCACCATCGATGCACATGGCCTCCGTAGCCTTCTGGAACTCGTGCTCGCCGGACTCGTCATCTTCGTCATGATCATCATCTCCTTGCTTCTTGTCGCGGCCCCGAGCGGGCCTCTCTTGCCGATTATCCTTTCCGCTGTGGCCTCCTTGGAGGCCATGCTTCTTGCCAGACCCCTCGGCACCATCCTGGCCCTTCTCCTTGTGCCGCCTCTCATACTCAACTTTTTGCTTCTCAGCAAGCAGCTCGACTTGCCGGCAGTTCTAGAGGTCATGGCCCTTGGTGCGGTGGATCTTGCAATATTGCTTGTTGGAGCCTCCTGGCTTGTCGGCAGCCACCAAGGCCCGGCAAGCGGTGCACCCGGCAATTGCTTTGCTGGGGTCGTCTTCCTTGGCCTTCTTGGCAGTGTCGATGTCCTTGGATCCCTCAATAGCAAGCACGGTCTTGCCCTTGCGCTTCCTGTTGCGGCGCCGGTCCTTCTTCGTCGTGGTGGCTGTGTCTTCGTCAGTGGAGTCGGTTTTCGCGTCGGCGTCCTCGCCGGGGTACTTCCTCCCCTCTTCAGCCCGAGCGCACCTATCGGCCAGAACATAAAGTTCGGCCACATCTTTGACCTTGTTCATCGCCAGCTCTTCATGCATCTTGCGGTTGCGCACATTCTGATGGAATGCGCTGATCATGGCGGCGGGATGAACATATGGGATGTTGTATTGCAACCGGCTGAACCTCTGTATGTACTTGCGCAGGGTTTCACCTTCCTTCTGGGGGATGATATGCAAATCGCTCGCCTGGCCATGAGCTTGGTGGCCTCCGATAAAGGCGCCAACGAACTCATGGCACAAGTCCGACCAAGAAGAATGGAATCCGCCGGCAAGTGCATCAGCCATGACATGACATTGGGTTTGAGTGCCAGTGGGAAGTAATTGGCAAGCACCTTGTCGTTGCGGGCTCCAGCAGCTTGCATCGCAATGGTGTAGATGTTGAGGAACTCTGACGGGTGGGTCTTGCCATTGTACTTCTCGCCAACGTCTGGCTTGATCGTGCGGTGGGAGGGCCACTGGAACTGCTGTAGCTCGTGGGTAAAGGCCGGGCAACCCACCTCGTAGGGTAGGTCGCCAGAGGCCCCCGGTGATGGGTGGTCCATAGTGGGCCCCGCCCGCCTATCTGACTGATGGTGTGCATCGTGCTGGTGCTCGGTGGTGGTTCGAGCGTCTTCACGGGCTCGCTCCCGAAGAACTTGGCGCTGATCGCGGTGGGTCCGTGGGTCGGAAGACGCTATGGAAATGTTATCACAAGCGTCATCACGATAGATTGACACCCGCGGTGGCTGGCGTGGAGGAGGAGAGTGCACCGTGGCCGTAGCGCCCCTGATCCTTCCACCACTAGCATGCGGCGGCTCGACGGAGCGCCAGCCAGAGGGCCCCGCCGGTCGTGGCTCATCTTTGTTGGCAACGCCGACGAGGCTTCGGATGGTGACTCTCCACTCATCGAGTTGTTCCGTGGCAGGAGGAAAGTCGAGGAGCAACTACGCGCATGCCAAGGCTTCTGCTGGCGTGGGTGGTGGCGAAAGCTGCATGGACCGTGATGCGCTCCGACTTCTAACCACGTTAGAAGGAGCTCTATCACGGCCTGCCGGCTATACGCCATTTTCACTAGCACCTCGGCGTGCGTGCTGGCCTTCTACGTCCCGCGAATGATGCACGGGACTCTTCCCACGACGGTGCCCAGGGTCACCAGCATGGTGACGCTGCTCGTCGCGCACAACCTGGGAAGAGCGCGTCGAGGGCGCCGGCGTAGGCGCCTCGGAAGTCGCAGCGCTGCCCGTGGGTGGCACGACGCCGCCCCTGGAGGGCCCTGCGCCGCCTACAAGGGGTTGGCTCCGTCTTTTGATTTGGTAGCGTGTGGCCCATCGTCTCGCACACGAACAATGTCGCTCGCCAGGCTTTGGCTGCCAAAGCGATGCGGGTGTTCGCGAGCCGCGCCTCGGCTTCCGTCCGCGACCGCCCCACCACTCGCACGTACTGGTACGGGCCGTTCGGCCCCAGACGAACCGATCGCTATGGTCGTCTTCTTCTTGGGAGCCATGGCGATGAAGAACTGCTAAACTAACTGCTAGACCGGATTCTCACAACTGGGCACCCCCTACTTGGCGCGCCAGAGATGTCGGTGGGAAACGACACCTATGGAGTCACTGGGATCCCTTCTATGGTTGGCGGGTGCGGGTTTGTGCAAAGAGTGGGTCTGACGGCCAGCACACAAATTGTTTACCCAGGTTCGGGCCACAGAGACACGTAAAAACCTAGTCCTGCTTTGATGTATATTTGGTGTTCTTGTGTTCATGAACTAGCTGCGGTGGCTCTCTAGTCCAAAAGATCTGAATCCCCCTCCAGTATGCCTCGGGCCTCCTTTTATAGAAAAAAAGGGGTCGCCACAGTTGCACACACGAGGTGGAAAGGTGTACCGGGGCTGAGTCTATCCCTTGGCATCATCGGACAAATGCATTTAATACACTGCCGACGTGCCCCTCTTGCTTTATTGGGGACGACAAAGAAGCTCGTCCCAGCTGGCATCACCTCGCCTGGCTCCGACGCGCGTCCAAGATGACGAGGCATTGTAGCGCCACGTTGGCTGGCTGCTGAGCTGGCGCGGTGGTGGAGCTTTCACGAAGATCTACATGCCACCACGCAGCTGCTTGCTGTGTTGGTATAGAGGCCGCGCTGCCACGCAGATGCCTGCCCAGCTGGTCGAGCTGGTAGCTGTATGGGAGCGGTTGTGGAGTCTTGGCAGGCGTGGGCCTGGCTGCGGCCCCGCAGGCGTCCTCGGCAAGGGTCTGGCCGAGGGCCCGGCAACGGTCTCGCTGCGGCACCGCGGTCGTCCCCGGCAAGGATCTTGCCGGGGGTCTCGTGGATTTCCTTGGCAAGGATCTCGCCAAGGATCGTCGTCTTCTGGTTCCCATCTGATCTTGTGTATCTATGATCTCTACAAAGATCTGCATGCCACCACAGGGGGTGCCTCCCGAGCCTTGGTTCCAATATGGTTGATCGTGTTGGAACCCTTTTGGCTCAAGGGTGGCGTGCTCTGCTAGCGTCAGGCAAGTTGCCCGGCAAGGATCTTTCCGAGGCTGCGGAAGCCACCCCGGCAAGGGTCTTGCCGGGGGAGTCCACCTCGCCCTCTTGCTCTCTTTGCACCTCTGGTCTTGGCGTTGCTTTGGTCGTCTTGTGCTCTGGCTTCCCTCCTCTGCCCTACTTAGTGTGGTCGTGGGCGCGGCCCTGACTACCGGTGCACAAGTAAAGGGGTGCAAAAGGAGAGCCCCTACTTTTGTACACCGACAGACGGAGAACATGGAGGTGGTTTAGATGGGTTATTGGGCTGCTTTGGAGGGGTGTTGGGCTGCAACACAAAGAGGCTTCTGCGCTTACCCGGTTAACCATTGGGGCATCAAACGTCCTCCAAATGGAACGAAATTTGACAGGCGATCTACCGGTGATGTACCAACGCCACTCGACAAATCTCGACCCATTCCGAGAACGTTTAAGTCCCGCTCACGAAAAGAGACAAGAGGGGTGCGCCGGGTGCATGTGGGAGTGTCGAATTGCGAAACGGAGAACGGGGAAAATGCTCGGATGCATGAGACGAACACAAATGCAAATGCGATGCACATGATGACATGATATGAAATTCATGACATGTACAAAATGCAAAACGAAGACAAAAAACCCAACCACGAAGGGAATATCATAACACATAGCCGACAATGGCAAGAGTCGGAGTTACAAATATGGAATGTTGTATCCGGGGCGTTACAACACTCCACCACTACAAGAGGATCTCGTCCCGAGATCTAGGATGGCACCGGAGGGAAAACAAAAAAAGGAAGAGGAGAGGTAAACTAAGTTGCTTCTTGTACAAACGAGTGAAACCAATGAACCTTGAGAGGTTAAACAATATTTGAGAAAAGAATACAACAGAGATGAACGAAGTTGAAAACACTCCGTTAGAAAAGAGGAACAAGGAACATTGCGAAAACCTTGAGGTTGCAAGACATGAGTGAAGAGCTCCAGCAACAAGGAAGGACAAGTCACCACTCCGGTTGAAACGGAATAAGTAAGGGAAAATAGAAGATAGATCATTGGAATAAAATAATGGAGAGGAAAATGCCAACTGATGCCACAAATGAGCTTGGAGAGCACCCTTCCAACAAAAGTTATACGGAGTTGTTGGAAAACCAACAATGAAACGAATAAGCTTGTAGTGGGCTTATGGAAAGCATCTCAAAATTATGAGGTGACAACCTGCCACTCACGGAAAAAAGATTTGATTGAGAGGTAGAAAAGATAGAAAAGCTTCTTCCACTGAGGTGATAAGATAACTCCAAGGAAAAAAATGATGGGTTTAAATATCTCATTCCTGAACTTGTGAATCATGAAACACAAAGAAATTGTCAAAATGACATAACACCACCTCAAAAGATAAGGTAAGAAGAATCGCACTTCGGAATGCAAGATGAAGAATACTTGAAGTATAGCATGGCGGATCATAGCTTCAAGAGAAATCTTGACGAACAATTGAAGAATGAATGGAATCCTTGATGAACCACCATGTAGAGCCTCCATGAAAACTCCGGTAATAAAAGAATGATCAAACGAAAGGAAAGAGAAGTTGAAAACACAAGGTGAATCCTTGCAATGATTTAGATTAATCTTCGTGGTAATATAATTGAGAGATCTTGGAACTCCGGGAAAAGTATGAAGCACTTGAACCGAGAATTTACTCATCGTGAACAAACCCCGGAAGAATGAATCAATCACTTGGATGAAGCAAGAATAAGAATTATGTTATGCGTATCCTTCACCAATTTAAATTGATGACAAGCAACGGATTTGGCAAACTACTTATTCTCGTTGAAAGGATTAAGAGAGATATAGCATAAACTCAATGGACCACCGGTAGGATTTAACCAAAGAATAAATTGATATGATAATGAAGGAAGAGAAATCTTGAATGACCCACCGTAAGAATTGAAAATGAACGAAGAGAAGATAAAGAAACACCGGGAAGAATTAGAAAATGAACGAAGATACTTGAGAGAATTTAGAAACAAGAGAACGAGGATATCATGAACTGATTAGAGGATATTTGAGCGATGCACCGGTAAGATTTGGAGAACGAGAGCTGAAAGCTGAGAATGAATAAACCCGAAATGATGTCCTTTAGAGAATCAAACTAAAAAGACTCGTGAATTGCTCCGGATGGGTTAAGATAATTCGCACAATCAGAAATAATTATGAGAGGGTGGCATCAAGCTTGAACCATGAATCTTTGGAAGAACGTGTAAGAATTTAAGAGGATCTCTTCTTCGGTCATCAAAATCTGAGAATGACGATGAGAAACACCACCATGATTTGTTGAGGCACTCCAGAATGAAAATTAGAAAGGTTGAACCACCGTTGGGTTAGCGCCCACTCAAGAGAAACACCGTTTGAATGATTTAAAAGAGAGAATGCACCGGTTGGATTAAATGGCTTGAATGAGATAGCAACCTCGAAATAACTTGAACGGATCGAGAATGGAAATGTGAATCTTCTGAGATATCTTCGGCACTCTGAAACAATTGAATAGCGAGAAGTGGGTGATTAAGAGGTGCACCGGCATGAGAAGACATTTGAAACGAGGAAAGGATATGATTGACAAAGCTTGACTTGAATCCACCGGAGAAGAAAGAGAACGAATAATGATGAACTTGAGGCTCCATTAGTATCTTCCTGAGACTCACCGGATAAGAACATTGACAGAAAAAGAATGGAGAGGCTTCCCATCAATAAAAGGATACTTGATTAAGAAATCTGAGTCCTTGAAGAAAAAGGGTGGGAGGGCAGGAAAACAAAGACAACTAGGCATGGATGAAACAAACACTGTTGAGAAGACTTAGAATTGATCTTGCGAATGTAGAAATGATCGGATCCACTTGAAGAGAAGCACACCGGTTGGAAATAGAATTGAGATGAGAACCTTGATGATCAAGAAGTATTAGCATCCACATAGAAATATGAGAACACCACTTAGAAAGAGGCATGGAATCAACATTTGACATTGAAGCAACTCGAATACCACAAATCAAAACAAAACAAAGGATTTGGCTTGTAGAATAAGCCGGAAACAAACATATGATAGAGATTTACCCAATCCCATAGCATGCATCTGTTGGAAAGATATTCTAGGAGCTACTTGAATTCCCACCTATGAACTCCCAAAACTTTCTGGTTATGCAAGCTGGTGTTGGGGATACAGGGGAAGCATAATATCTCACCCAAACTAACAATCCCTACATCCTGTTGTATCCATCCTTCAACACATAATCAAGAAACCTTCGGAAATCATGTACCTCAACCTTCGAAAAGCATTCGTTATACGAGTTATGGCCATACTCACGAACTCCCGCCCCAGTACTGGGTGGCATCGAGGTTATCTCACCAACAACTGCATAAAAGAGATTTTCGATGTCGACGAACTCAGGTATTCCAGAACTGCAATGATAAAATTGTGACAACAAAACCTCAGAGCTCAACTCCCCGGGACACTGCCACAACCCCTAAATGTCAGGAGGCACCAAGAACAATGTTCTCGTCACAAGAATATTGGAACGATTCCAAGATACCCGCTTGAGCCTAAAAAAATTCGTGAAATTTGAGGAGAGAAAAGTCAAAACTTCTACGTCAGGAGGCCTCACCAGAGCAACGAAGGGACTGAGGAGTAAAAAGAATCCTACTCTCCGGTATATATAATCCTAAGACTCAAAACATTTTTGTTCTAGACTCAACAACGTCAGTGATTCGATCAAGCAGGGGGCTCCTAAGTCGGGGTTGGCTCTAATTACCAACTTATAACACCCACGATGCGGCTATATCTCCCACGTGTCGAGGCACGACTTAGAGGCATAACCGCATGGTGGTTTAGTCGCAAGTGGGGTAATCTTCACACAATCCCATGTACTGAATAACAAAGGGATAAAGAGTTGGCTTACAATCACCACATCACACAAATAACAAATTAAACATACATCATCCAGAGTACAATCAAAGGTCCGACTACGGAACCAAAATAAAGGAAGACAACCCCAAATGCTAGATCCCCGATCATCCCAACTGGGCACCACTTCTGATCATCCGGAAAAGACACAAAACAACGACCAACATCTTCATCGAGCTCCCACTTGAGCTCGGTAGCATCACCTGCACTGGTATCATCGGCACCTGCAACTCTTTGGAAGAATCTATGAGTCATGAGGACTCAGCAATCTCACACCCGCGAGATCAAGACTATTTAAGCTTATGGGTAGGGTAAGGTAATGAGGTGGAGCTGCAGCAAGCACTAAGCATATATGGTGGCTAACATACGCAAATAAGAGCGAGAAGAGAAGCAACGCAATGGTTGTGAAGCTAGAAGTGATCAAGAAGTGATCCTCAAACTACTTATGCACAACCATAACACAAGAACCGTGTTCACTTCCCGGACTCCGCCGAAATGAGAGCATCACAGCTACACACGCGGTTGATTCATTTTAATTAAGTCAAGTGTCAAGTTCTCTATAACCGGATATTAACAAATTCCCATCTGCCACATAATCGCGGGCACGGCTCTCGAAAGTTTATACCCTGCAGGGTGTCCCAACTTAGCCCATCACAAGCTCTCAAGGTCAAGGAAGGATATTCCTTGTCCCGAAAAGACCCGATCAGTCTCGGAATCCCGGTTACAAGACATTTCGACGATGGTAAAACAAGACCAGCAAAGCCGCCCGATGTGGCGACAATCCCGATAGGAGTCGCACGTATCTCGTTCTCAGGGCACACCGGATAGGTCAATCTACGAGTAAAACTACCCCTCAAGTTGCCCCAAGGTGGCCCCGCAGGTTGCCCGGTTTGGACCAACACTTAGAGAAGCACTGGCCCGGAGGGTTAAAATAAAGATGACCCTTGGGTTTGCGGACCCAAGGGAAGGGTAATAGGTTTTTAGGCAAATGTAAAACAAAGTTTGGGCCTTGCTGGAGGAGTTTTATTCAAAGCGAACTGTCAAGGGGATCCCATAATCCCCAACCGTGTAAGGAACGCAAAATCAAGGAACACAACACCGATATGACAAAAACTAGGGGGCAAGAGTGGAACAAAACACCAGGAAAAAGGTCGATCCTTCCACCCTTTACCAAGTATATAGATGCGTTAATTAAAATAAGAGATATTGTTATATCCCAACATATCCATGTCCCAAACATGGAATAAACTTCAACTTCACCTGCAACTAGCGGGCTGAGCAAAAGCGGTAACATAGCCAAACAACGGTTTGCTAGGAAGGTGGCTTAGAGGATTGACGTGGCAATATGGGAGGCATGATATAACAAGTGGTAGGCAGCGCGACATAGAGATAGAACGAACAACTAGCAAAGCAAAGGTAGAAGTGATATCGAGGGTATGGTCATCTTGCCCGCAATGTTCTCAGAGTTGTCGAAAGCTTGATCCTCATTAGCATACTCAACAGGTTCCTCGTTCACGTACTCGTCTCCTGGCTCTACCCAAAGCAAGGACACAAGGAATGGAACAACAATCAATCACGGTGCAATGCACAGGCAACATGATGCAGTACATGGCATGATATGCAAGATATGATATGTAATGCATATGCGTGCTCCGGAAGGGAAAGAATGATCAAGGCATCAACTTGGCAAACCAAGTATGCCGCTGGAAAGATGAGGTGATTTTGGTCGAAATCGATATAAAGATCACCGGAAATGGATGCACGGTTTGCAAATGACAAGCAATATAAGGATGATGCAAAACTGCGATTAACAGCATGATGGCACTTAGAATGCAACAAGAAACTAAGCTACTACACTCCAACATAGAAAAAAAAGCATATGTAAGTGATGTATAAGAGATGCTTGACAAAACATGAACACTGATCTATGGCTAAATTACTCAAGAACAGGTACAAACAGGCATGGCAACAGTGCAAAAGATATCAGCTTCACAGACTTAGTGAAAATACTAACATGGCATAAACAGCATCAGGAAGCAATGTTCAGAGCAAGGAAACAAAATGCTACAGGAACTTATCATGGTAAAAAAAAGGCACGGAATGCTTCTACTAAATGCACAGAACAAAACTCCCTTACTGATCATGAGCCAAAAAGGCACAGAAAGTATGATGGCACCCATGTAAACATAGCAAGTTATGTTAACAGTTTCTGACTTGGAAGAAAAACAGAGCATGGCATAAGCAGATTCATGGTAGCAACTTTGCAGGCTCATGCCACTCACCACAAAGCATTACATGACAACATAAGCATACCAATAGCAAGAAGACATGTTCATGAAGCTAACAATGGCAAGGGCAAGTTCATAGGATGCATGGATCACTAGAAAAACACATGGCAATATTGATTATCATGTTAACAATCTACCAGGAACATTATTTAGCAAACGTAGAGCAAGAAAATGACATTCTAGAGCACTCCATAATTGCAACCGTAGGCATTAATGGATAAAGAATAATCACATATTCAAAACATCCTTACTGAAGTATCTCAAAATAAGCATGGATCTCTTGGTAGCATCAAGTGTACATGGCCTCAAAATAACAGCAGGAAAAGGACTTAGCAAAATCCTAAGTCCCTGAAAACAGCAATATCATGGAGCCTACTTTGCATGCTTGTGATAGTCACCACATAGCTCACAAAAATACAAGACTTGCACCTCTGTAAAGATGGCATGATGGATCTCAAAACATATGTAGACTTCATGCTCATAGGATGCACACATCAAATGCAATAAAAATGACAAATCACCATGTTCTGTTAAGAACCAAAAGTTAACATTTTATAGCACTCTTGCAAAGATGAAAATGGCGTCTTAATTGATAGTAACATGCATGCAAATGCTACTAAAATGACGAGCTTAACGAGACAAACATTTCGGTATGTCATATGCATGATTCAGAGCCACGGTCACCGAGATATGGCATGATGAAGGAGGCATAAAAATATCAGGGAAAAAGGACTTAGAGGAAAATAACCACCTCGCAGAAAAGTCAACGGCGGACGACGATATCCCGGGACGGAGGGGAACCGGGAAGGTGTGGTGTTTGTTTCATGGACGTTGTGGATCTGATCCATCTTCTAAGGATTCGGCCGGCGAGGGTTCCGGCGACTCCGGCGAGGGCGCGGAAGCCGAGGTGGTCTCGGGGACGGTGAGGTCAACGGCGGCGGTGCCCAAACTCCGGCAAGGCACCGCGAGAGGCTCCGGCGAGGTTGGGTGGATCCGGGTGTGGGGTCCCTAGATCTGGCATGGGGCGCGGCAAGGTCCGAACTCCGGTCGTGGCCGGAGGCCATGGACAGCGGGGCGGCGCAGGAGCTCCCGGAGGACGGATCTGGAGCGCATGCGGCGCGCCGGCGGCAGGGAAGCGGCGAGCGAAGGCGGCGGCGTCTCGGAAGCAGGGCGGCAGAGCAAAGGCGACGGCGATCACAGGGAGGCCGGTGGCGAGCGCTCCAGCGACGGCGGCGCAGTGCGGAGCCGGGAGCAGGAGGCGGGAGGTGCGGGCGGCGGCGACCGGGCCCGGCAGGCCGTGGATGGGCTCACGGGCCCATGCGGTGCTGTGATGGCGGCAGGTGACGTGGCGTGCTGTGGATGGACGAGGGGCAATGGCGGACGTGTCCAGCCACCGGGCGGACATGTCCGGCGGCGCGGGGAGAGATGGATCTAGGGCTTTGAGTGCGAATTTTGGAGGGGGAGGTGTTTTTATAGGTAGGGGGAGCTCGGGGTGTCCAAATGAGGTGCGGTTTTCGCCCACACGATCATGATCCAACGCTGGAGAACATGGAGGTGGTTTAGATGGGTTATTGGGCTGTTTTGGAGGGGTGTTGAGCTGCAACACAAAGAGGCTTTTGCGGTTACCCGGTTAATTGTTGGGGCATCAAACGACCTCCAAATGGAACGAAATTTGACAGGTGGTCTACCGGTGATGTACCAACGCCACTCGACAAATCTCGAGACATTCTGAGAACGTTTAACTCCCTCTCACGAAAAGAGACAAGAGGGGTGCGCCGGGTGCATGTGGGAGTGTCAGATTGTGAAACGGACAACGGGGAAAATGCTCGGATGCATGAGACGAACACGAATGCAAATGTGATGCACATGATGACATGATATGAAATGTATGACATGAACAAAATGCAAAACGAAGACAAAAAACCCAACCATGAAGGGAATATTATAACACATAGCCGAGAATGGCAAGAGTCGGAGTTACAAATATGGAATGTTGTATCTGGGGCTTTACAAAACCGATGAGAGGAGTGGCGGGAAACGGTAGCCTGTTTGGATATATAACAACATTAATATAGAAAACTTAGTAGAGAAAGAAGCCTGAGCTGGCACGACGCATGCGCACGGTGCTTACCCATATACTGCATGTGTTGTCGAAAGGGCTGAGGATTGTCGTTCCATCTGGGAGCATCCAATGGTGCAAACGTACGATCCGTGGGGTTTGGGTTATGGCCAATCAGAACGCACGACTCAGATCGCGCATAGCAGGGGGCATCGGCCACGGCTTGGTAGGCACACGGCTTTCGTGAGTGAATCATGTGCTATTTGAAAACATTTCGTGAGAAGAATCTCGGCTTTTAAATCCCCTTAAATCCAAAACTCACTCGAAAATCGTGAAACTTGGCATGGTGTCACGACATGGCACATATATGTCGAGGATTTTTTTTCCATTTTGGTGCAAGTTTTATTACAAGCCTCTTACAAACCGGAGGTTCTCTCAAAGAAGCCTCGTGGTTCTGATTGGGAAACATGTCCCCCTTGTGGGCGAAACGATAATCACTGCCTCTTTTCGCCTTGTATATTCTTCTACGGGTAACATGGAATGACACGATATATGTGCTGAAATTTAAACTTATTCAGGGTTCGTTTGGCCTTATTATACACTAATTGAGTTTCCTAGGTATTTAATGTCCATAATTCAAATCTGAACTACAAATACATGCTCCAGTTCACCAAAATGGCTAGAAAAATTATACATGTGTCCTTGGGTGCATGTTTAGGTCCCATGCCAGGAATGGGAACAAATTACAACCGTAGCGGCGTCCTTGCTCGTCCTCAAACATTTGGAATCTCGGTTTTTAAATCCCCATAAATCCAAAACTCACCAGAAATTCATGAAAGTTGGCATGGTGTCACGTCATGGCACATATATGTCATGGTAAAAACATTGTCCAATTTGGGCCAAGCTTTATTACAAACCTCTTACAAACCGGAGCTTCTCTCAAAGAAGCTTCATGGTTTTGATAGGGAAATGTGTTCCGCTTGTGGGCGAAACATAATCACTACCTCTTTTCACCTTGTATTTTCTTCTACAGGCAACATGGAACGACAGGATATCCGTGTTGAAATTTCAACTTATTCAGGGTTCGTTTGGCCTTTTTATACACTAATTGAGTTTCCTAGGCATTTAATGTCCATAATTCAAATCTGAACTACAAATACATGCTATAGTTCACCAAAATGGCTAGAAAAATTATACATGTGTCCTTGGGTGCATATTGAGGTCCCATGCCAGGAATGGGAATGAATTACAACCGTACCGGTGTCCTGGCTCATCCTCAAACATTTGGAATCTCGTTTTTTAAATCCCCATAAATCCAAAACTCACCAAAAAGTCATCAAAGGTGGCATGGTGTCACGTCATGGCACATATATGTCGTGGTAAAAACATTGCCAATTTGGGCCAAGCTTTATTACAAACCTCTTACTAACCAGAGCATGTCGCAAGAACCCTCGTGGTTTCGATAGGGAAACGTGTCCCCTTGTGGGCAAAACGATAATCGCTCCCTCTTCTAGCCTTGTACTTTCTTCTACATGCAACACAGAACAACGGGAGATTCGTGCTGAACTTTGAAGTTATTCATGGTTCATTTGACGTTTTTTATTCATTAATTGAGTTTTCTAGGCATTTAATGTCCATAATTCAAATCCGAACTACAAATACATGCTTTAGTGCACCAAAATGGCTAGAAAAAATGTACATGTGTCCTTGGGGTGCATGTTTAGGTCCCATGGAATGAATGGGAATGAATTCAACTATCTCGGCGTCCTGGATTGGCCACAAACATTGCAAATCTCAGTTTTAAATCTTTGTAAATCCAAAACTCACCAAGAAATCATGAAACTTGGCATAGTGTCACTACATGGCACATATATGTCGTGGTAAAATAATTGTCCAATTTGGGCCAAGCTATATTATAAGCCTCTTACAAACTGAAGCTTCTCGCAACCCTCATGGTTCTGGTGAACATGCCCCTCTTGTGGGTGAAACAATAATCGCTGCCTCTTCTCACCTTGAACTTTGTTTTCTATAGGCAACATAGAATAACAGGAGTGTCGTGCTGAAATTTGAGACTGTTCAGGGTTTGTTTGGCCATTGTATATATTAATTAAGTTTTCTTGGCATTTAATGTAGTCCATAATTAAAATTTGAACTACAAGCACATGCTCTAGTGAAGCAAAATGGGTGGCAAATTGTACATGTGTCATTGGGTGCATGTTTAGGTCTCATTTAAGGAATGGGAATGAATTACAAACTTCTCGTCGTCCTAAAACATTGAGAACCTCGGTTTTTAAACTCCAGTAAATCAAAAACTCACCCCCAAAAAATGAAACTTAGCATGGTTTCATGACATGACACATATATGCCGTGGTAAGAAAAAATCGTCCAGTTTGAGACAAGGCACACACATTAATAGCTAATGAAGTCCATTTGAAACAAATAGTTGACACGTTAATATCACAAACGGTTGTATTATATGAACTATGTGCCCCCGTAACCATTTAAGTGCGGCCACTACCTCTGCCAAAATTTAACCATACTCGGTGGTGTGTGTGTGGCTGTTTGATTAGACGGGACGAGCGCGAGAAGTCCGCTGTGCAGGCACGACGGGGCGCGTGCGAGCAGTCCGCCGCGCAAGCTCGACGGGACACATGCATCCAGTCCACCTCACAGGCTCTACGAGACATGTGCAAGCAGCAAGGCCGCCCATGCTTACCGAGAAGCAAGCTCTTTGACCTTCATCCACCAGTCGCCGCCCGTTTCGCTTGCAACTTCTCCATTAATGGGTTAATTAAAGCACCTGGATGGAGGGTGTTTGCTTGTGATCCCATGGCAGCATTTACTTTGTTCGTGTTTTCAACTTGTATTCCAGCCTAATTTAAATTTCCACATGGGGCACTGGATAATACGATGACAAACAAAATGGCAACGGATAATACGACAACAAATTTACAATGGCGCGGATAATAATTGTCTTGCATATTCCTGATAATTTAAAATGCCACATGCGGCAAAGCCCGAAAGACACGGGGGCAAGAGAAGAAGGAAATCACGGACAACGATCTGGGTCGCTACTGTCTCTACTCGTCGATGGATCACCGGGCGACGACATCCTCCAGCTCCTTCTTCAATTCATCATGACTTTGCTTGAAAGCAGCCACGGATTCCTCCACCTCCTGCTCACGCTCGATCTGGAGCTTCCTCAAGTCACCCATCAGTTCCTTGACGACCGCTGTCAGTGTCATCGTCGAGGCACTACTCTGCTCATGCAGCATCTTCCAGTCGGCGGCCTCCTCCTCCTTCTCGGTGAGCGCCTTGAGGAGCTTCGCATTCTCACCCATGAGTTGCTCGACGAGGCCGGTCGCCTTATCAACCGAGGCATCGCTGATCTCGAGTAGCTTCATCAAGCCGTCGACCAGCTCCTACTGCTTAATGAGGCCAGCGAGAATGTCGTCATCGCTGGCCAAGGACTTTAGCAACGCCAGCTCATCGCGATCGCCGATGCAGCGAGTGCGCTTGTGAGAGCCCTCGCGTGCCCGTGAGAGCTCGTTCGAGGGCTCCGCGGTGCGCCGGGACATCTTTGTTGCGGCTCCGCTTCGCGGTGGGACCTCTCTAGAGCTTCCGCGGCCTTGGTCTTTATTTCCTGGTTATATGTCCTCCCGAAACTCCTCCAACCGGTCATGGCGGAACGACTTGACAGGAAAGACCAGTTTTGTGGGTGATGAGGAGAGGAACTGTGAAGTAATTTTTGAGTGGGTAGTTTTTATAGCCCGGTGCTAAGTGTGAAAACATATTAGTTTGATAAGTGTGAACAGATTTGCAATTACTTATTGCATTGTAATCTATAATGTGACGAGAAACAAGGTCAAAATTTATTAATGGTTCTGGGCCTACAAAGCCCGTTTCTGTTGTTCTGACTCATCACAAGTAGTTCTTTTGGATCAACCGTATGCCATGCATCGGAAGCCCAAAAAGTGGGCCCGCGTTCTTTGATGTACGTGTACGTGTCTGCCCACTATCACACACGGTCAAGATATCACCATCGTGTCCTATGGATGCACCGTCGCGCCTCCCACGGGATGCCAGAAGGTTGACCATGAGGTTGCTTGCCATTGAGACGGTCGCGGCATGCTTTGCTCCTCGTTGAGGCGGCCGCAGCGCGCTCTGCTCGCGTTTGTCCGCGCATTTTGCTTCCATTGAGGTGGCCGCCACGCTCCGCTCTGGCGTCCCTGCGCGCTCTACTCGCCGTTGAGGCAAATTTACAATGGCAATGGTTAATAATTGTCTTACATATTCAGGATAATTTAAAATTCCACATGCAGCAAGGCCCAAAACACTCACGACCTACATATGCATACAATTATAATAAAAGATAGGCTAAAAGGCTGAGCTGGCGGCCTTCCAACGACGGTCTTCTCGGACTCCATGATCAGCATAGCACCCTTGCGGACGTTCATTCCAAGTGTCCTGACTCACCTCCGCCTACGGAGCTGCTGGCGCTGGGAGGCTCTTGGGGCTATTGGGCCTCTACCAGAAGAGCTTGACAGCGTGCAATTGCACGCATGATATCTCCGCGGAACCGCTCCATTTCCATGTCTCTGGCCTGGTAGAAAATTATGTCCATCACCTACATCCTTAAGATATCACGTTGGCGTTGTTCTACTTCGTCGGGGACGTCAACTCCGCCAAGGATGCACTCGAGCCTGGCCACCACATCGTCAGGATCGAGGATGACACGGCCGCCACGGGCAATGATGAAGCCGCACGCTACCTGTGTCTTGAATGAATCGCAGAGGTCCTCTGCCCATTCCTTCCGGGGCATCAGGATCTCCATGAGCACTGGTGACGGCGGCTCTTAAGGTGGGTCATCGATCATGCCACCGAGCAGCTCTGGATCTTTTGCACGATGGATGGCAAACTGCTCATCACACCTCCTCTGCAATATGTCGATTGTGCACCCAAGGGCTGTCATGCTGATATCGCTGCCGATGGGCCATGGTGCCTACACCAGCAGATGAAGCTCTTGCTCCCTGACCTGCTCCAGCTCGTTCTCCTCGCCGAAGATGTAATGCAGGTAGGGGTCGACGTCGAAGCTTTGGTCGTTGTCTGGCATGCTTAGAATAACTAATGGTAGATGGGTGAGGACTAGATCTGCTCTAAGCGTACAATTTGAACTACCAAGGCATTATTTGTAAAAAGGAAAAAGTTTTATAGAGTAAAGGTTTATGCAGGGCCTTGATGCGTGAGTCGAAGCCTCCACTTTGCCCTGCTGCATGTCTGCAACTTTGCTTCTGAGAGGTGGAGATTGGGACCTTTGATGAAACCTTGAGGGGCGAGGATCCTACCGATGAAGCTTTGTGCTTGGGGGTCTGGTCGTCCGAAGACAAGGTAATTCTGAAGTTCGGGTTAGCTAAACACATGCTTTAGATTTATTGATATATGCCTCACGGCTGCCCATGGTATTTTGAGTGCGAAATTATGCTGACGAGGCACATGGAGCGCGAAGAATGTGGGCATGTCGTGGGGTATGCCCTATTTGCGACGAACACATGCGGGTTCCCATGATGGGGAACGGGTTCAAACCCGTTTACTATTGTCGCCGACCTTTACGGCGGGTCAACATCAGGACCTGTGTGGGTCAGTTTGGTCTTCGACAGCTAGGGCCGTAGTGTGCTCTTCGGTTTGAAGTGAGTGTTATGTGTTGTCGTTGATAGTTATGATTCCCGAAGGACCAACCTCTTCAAATTGAGGTACGCGTAATGCAGGATGACATTGAATTTAGCAAACGTCATTCGGCCGAGGAGGGCGTGATAGCCGTTGCGAAAGGGTGCAATGTCGAAGATCAAGTCCTCGCTTCAGAAGTTTTCTAGAGAGCCGAACACTACTTCAAGCGTCATAGTGCCTGTGCAGCGGGCCTCCACTCCCAGAATGACCCCCTTGAAGGTGGTGTTACTAGGTTTGATCCTTAACGGATCGATCCCCATCTTCCTCACTGTGTCTTCGTATATTAGATTGAGGCCCGCATCCATTAGGACTCTAGTGAGGTGGAATCCATCGATGATGGGGTCAATAACTAAGGTTGCGGAGCCTCCGTGGAGTATGCTGGTCGGGTGATCCCTGCGATTGAAAGTGATCGGGCAGGCTGACCACGGATTGAACTTTGGTGCTATGGGCTCGACGGAATATACGCTCGCAGTGCTCGCCTCCTTTCCTTCTTTGGTATGCGGGTTGCATAGATCATGTTTACCGTCTTGACATTGGAAGGGAAGCGTTTATGGCCTCCACTATTCGGCCTACGGGGCTTGTCATCGTCCTTGCTTTGTGGGCTTTTGCCCGAGTCTTCGGTTGTAAGCTTGCCGGCCTGCCTTATCACCCAACAGTTATGGTTGGAGTGGTTGGCGAGCTTCTCTGGAGTGTCGTGGATCTAGCAAGTCTTGTCCAGAATTGCATCTAGTCTGGATGGGCCATCACCGTTTCCTTTAGGGGTTTTCTCTCGGGGTCCGGACTTCGGGTTTCTGAACCCGGCATTTACTACCGTATCCTCGCCTTCGCCGTTGTTGTGGCGATGTTTCACTACTGCGGGATGCTGCTATTACGGCACTACGATTAGAGACCCTTTGACGAAACTGTGTGCGATACATTAATCGCAAATAGGGGTGTAAAAAATGTCAAAAAAGATGCAAAACATTTGCGATGGCGGAGACATCAAACACGGTTCAGATTTCAGTTACGTGTGCGATGCGGGGCATATGGTTGATCCAGAAGAACTGTTTGTGATGAGGCAGAACAACAGAAACGGGCGGCCATATCAATGTGTGTGCGATATACAGCATATAGTTTGCTCCGATGAACTGTGTGCTATTAGGGAATGCAACAGAAATGGTCAGCCAGATCAAGGTGTGTGTGATATACAGCATACGGTTCACTCGGACGAACTATTTTTGATTAGGAAGAGAACAGAAATGGTTCAACTTAACAAAATGTGTGTGATATGCGGCATACAGTTCACATAGATGAACTGTTTGCGCTGAGCAAAAAGAACACAAATGATTCGTGTAAACAAGATGTGTGTGATACATAGCAAACAGCCCACTCGGATGAACTATTTGCGATGAGAAATTATAACACAGACGGTTACTATAGTTAGTTCGTGTGCGATTCTGTTCATACAAAAAACTTTGAAAAAAGCAAACTAGTTGCTTGCAGTGGCTAGGAGTATCGCACATGGTGCGTCTATGAGTACTTGCGTGTGATGATTAGTAAGTTACACATACGTTTCCTTATCTTAACACGTGTGTGATAAATAACACATGGCACCGCATACGGTATTCGGGTTGTGTGTGTGCTCCACTTAGTCTTCCCATGCTCCAACGAATGCTTCCCGCGCTCCACATGGGTGAATTGTAAAATCCACGCCTCTTCCCACATCGGTTTCCTGCCACCAGCTAATGGCTTGCTGCATATAACCCAGGCGGCAACGCACCGTCGTGGCACTCTGCGTCTTGAGCCTACGAGAAATCATAAACGCCCTTTATGGTGTTTAGATATCCGCATCTCGCGATTGTCTATTTCCTTTCTGATTCTCCCCTCGCTCTTCAAACAACCCGTCATGAAAACATGATCGGTTAACTAACCTAGAGCTCGATCTCCCTATCAGCTCGGCACCCCAAGTCAAACACTACTTTCCGCTGCATGTTCGGTGTCTCGGATATTGCACTATATGCATCAAGTTCCGAACTATGTCTTAGGTCAATAGTTGGGTTGCCCGGCTCCTGTGCTTGCCCCTTATGTTCCGCACGCTCGCCTAAGAGGGCAAAGGGAGAACCCCTGCAATTGTACTTTTGGCTCGCCCGTTCAAGTAACTCAGGAGGAGAAAGCCGAAAACTAAACGTCATAGTACGCGTGAACTGATCGGTGATCCGATGACGAGGTTTGACTCTAAAAATCGTTGGCGATTTTGCCGTGTCACACGAAGGGTTCGTCTTAACACAAACCACGTGATCAGAAAGGGTAGGCATTGGCCCCCAAGTACATTACAAAACACAAGCTCCTAAGGCTAAGTGAAAGTGGTAAAGCCGAATAGTCCGATTGCCTAGTTTTGCTCACGTGCAACCACTTCCGGCTACCAAGATGTTGGCTAAGGGTAATAGTGTGGAGACAAAACACCCCTCATGACATTCACCTGGGGGTTGAAGCCCATGACTGGTAGCTTTCAGAATAAACATACGGCCGCATAGGAGTCGAAATTAAAATCATGAAAAAATAAAATAAGTCAGGTGGACGCATCATAAAGCATAAGGTACAATTGATAGCAACTTAACACAGTTACTCAAGCATTACATCTTTCGAACACTAGCCCTCTATCATATGCACGACATTCATCACCTGTGCAAAATACTACTCAGGGCAGCGATGCTCCTTTCCCTTGGGCAGAGGACCAGTGGCCATGTCCATAGGACTAATCTTTGGCTAATGCATCATGGTCTTTGCAAACGCCAGCCTAACTCCCTCAAAGCATGTCGACCGCTTCATGGCATCAACACGGAGCGGCGCGTCCTGCAGCTTCTGCACCAAATCGAAGTAGCTCTCTAAAATCGGCTCAGTCGGCCACAACTGGACACATAGGTCCTTCGGTGTCAGTTCAGACATCCAATGCAGCTCCATCAGTTGCTTCATCTGGTTGCTGAGAAGGGGAGGATGCTCACAGGCCGGAAACTATGACCAACATAGCCGCTGCTCAGAGTCCTCCTCATGAGCAGCATAATGCTCCACGGCGGCCGCCACATTCTTCGAAAGCTTGGCGAAGACGCCTGCGGAGCACCAGACCCACGTCAGTAGGGCGAACTTGTTGCCTCCAAACACACTCTCTAATAAGTATTTCTTACCATTTGCAATTTGCCCGACTTGGCGAAGCTCTTCCTGAACACCTCGCGCTTTGGTCCTTGCCCCCTAGAGCTCCTTCTCTGCCTTGGACAGCTGGGAGGATCACGCCCCTGCTCCTCCTCAAGGACCTCAAGCTTCTTGACGGCATCCCGGAGATCCACTTGCACCTCGGTTACTCGAGCCTCATGCTGCTCACCAGCAAGCTTGGCCTTCTCGAGCTCGGCCACCGCCTTGTCAGCGGCCGCCTCCACCTTAGCTTTCTTCAAGGCCTCTATCGGTGTCAAAACTGGCAGATCTCGGGTAGGGGGTCCCGAACTGTGCGTCTAAGGTGGATGGTAACAGGAGGCAGGGAACACGATGTTTTACCCAGGTTCGGGCCCTCTTGATGGAGGTAAAACCCTACGTCCTGCTTGATTTATTCTTGATGATATGAGTATAACAAGAGTTGATCTACCACGAGATCGGAGAGGCTAAACTCTAGAAGCTAGCCTATGGTATGATTGTATGTTGTCCTACGAACTAAAACCCTCCAGTTTATATAGACACCGGAAAGGGCTAGGGTTACACAAGGTCGGTTACAAAGGAGGAGATGTACATATCCGTATTGCCTAGCTTGCCTTCCACGCCAAGTAGAGTCCCATCCGGGCACGAGACAAAGTCTTCAATCTTGTATCTTCATAGTCTAACAGTCCGGCCAAAGGATATAGTCCGGCTGTCCGGAGACCCCCTAATCCAGGACTCCCATAGTAGCCCCTGAACTAGGCTTCAATGACGATGAGTCCGGCGCGCAGTATTATCTTCGGCATTGCAAGGCGGGTTCCTCCTCCGAATACACCATGGAAAAATTTGAATACAAGGATAGTGTCCGACCCTGCAAAATAAGTTCCACATACCACCGTAGAGAATAATATTTCCACAAATCTAATCTACTGACTTGTTTTGGCAACATGACATTATGCCATGGCCCGGTGATTATTCGAACTGTTTCCTTTAACTAGCCCCGCACATAACGCGAGGCAGTTTTTTGACACGTCTGTCAAAGCAGAGATTGTGTCCCCCTTATTGCGGGATTCTCATCAATACAGGCGTGGGTAACCCAACCGCGCCATCGATTACGGCGCTTGGGGGACAAGCGAGTTTCACCAGGCTAGTGGGGCCGCATAGTTTCGGCCGCCCTTATAAAGGGACAAGGTTTAACCTTTTTCTACCCACGCCTTCTTCCTCCTTGCTCATCCACTCTTGCGCACTCGAGCTCCAACGCCCAAGCCCACATCCTTCCCCTCAACCTTCTCCAATCATGTCCGGAGCGGGAGGTAAATGGATGACTTCCTCCGTTACGGAGGGACACATCAAGAAGCTGCGCGGAGCCGGATACTTGGCCGTGAATATTGCGCATCGGCTGCCCGCTGCGGGGCAGATCGTTCCTACACCTGAACCTCACGAGAGGGTAGTTTTCCTCCACCACTTCCTCCGCGGACTGGGGTTTCCCCTCCATCCATTCGTCCGTGGTCTCATTTTCTACTACGGGCTGGACTTCCATGACCTGGCCCCAAACTTCGTCCTCGACATTTCGGCGTTCATCCTCGTGTGTGAGGCTTTCCTCCGCATCCGTCCCCACTTCGGCATGTGGTTAAAGACCTTCAATATCAAGCCGAAGGTAGTGGGCAGCCAACAAGCAGAATGCGGCGGAGCCATGGTGGGCAAGATGCCCAACATTATATGGTTTGAAGGCTCCTTCGTGGAGACCATAAAGGGGTGGCAATCGGCGTGGTTCTACATCACCGAACCGCGCGACGCCAAATGGGTGGCCGCCCCAAGTTTTGATCCGGAATCCCCACGCGGCTCACCTCCTGGAAAGAGAAGGGCCTGTCCTGGGGTTCATCGGTAGAGCTGGACGGACTCCAAAAATGTATTCGGAATATGGCAGGCAAGAAGCTCAAGCTTGTCAACATAGTCTAGGTCATGCTCATCCGCCGGATCCTCCCGTGCCAACAACGGGACTTCAACTTGTGGGAGTTCGACCCGGCCCAGCACCAGACTCTAAGCGAGCTCTTCGACACGACGCACAAGGACGTCTGGAAGGTGCTGTTCAAGGGCGCCGAGGTCCCTCCCTCCCTCACCGAGGACCGCGGGCTAAGCGCGAAGCGCCGAGCGCATTCGGTGAGTTCTATACATCCGATAGGATATTTTATTTCCCCTAGCTTAATCATGTGCGGGGTCTGATCTCCATGCCTTTCACAGGACTGGGTGGAGACGTCGGGGTAGATTAACTGTCCGGCCCCTCTGCCCGAAGACACTGTGGACGCTCTCCTTACGGAGATGCTGACTCCGGCCCCTTATAAGGTGCCAGAGAAGACCAAGAAGGCCAAGGGAACCCGAAAGAGTTCCCGACGCCAGGTGTTATCGGACTCATCGTGTGATAACTCCGCGACGCACTCCTCCCCCGAAGACGAGGAGGAAGATGAAGATGCTCCCCCTCTAGTCGGGGGAAACAAGAAAAGGAAGGCCGCCCCAACCGGGGGGGCGAAGGGTCCAAGAAGGGAAGGACTCTCCTTCCGGACTACTCCACCACCGCCGCCGAAGGCGAAGACGAGTGGCTGCTCAGGTCCAAGCCCCTAGCGAAGTCGTAAGTATTCGGATGCCAGAATAACTCATAGGATACCTTTGTCACACTGCTTCTCCTAACGCCAAATTATGATTATGCTGACCGCCACGAGCCCGTATCGACGTATCTTCGGACGACTCCCTGGGCTCGTCGGATATGGATAGCGATCCACTTCCGACCGCCACCTCCCCTTGCCCTACAGACAATGCCGATGTATTGTCTCAAGAGGCACCGGGTCGAGGGGAGACAGTCCCGGAGGCGCCTCAAGGCGACATTCTGGATTCCGGGAGCAGAGGGAGCAAGGCTCCCGAGGGCTCCGAGTTCGGCCCTCGGCCGAACACCGCGTCGGAACCTCCAGTGGTTCCGGACTCAGGCAGGTGGCCTCCTTCCAAAAGGGGCAAGACGCCTATGCCGGTGACCTCTGTCCATCCAGAGGCACCGGACAGTCTGCTAGGAGCGCTTCGCAGCGCTTCCATCAACGAAGAGCACCGCAATATTATGAGTGCGGTGGTCCAAAAGGTTCAGTCCGCCAAGAGCGGACTGACTTAATCCTGTGCCAACCTTCTAACAGGCTTTGAGGTAAGTTTTTGAAATATGGGGAAACATATTACCGCATAGACAGTAGCCCCTGATGCTCTGTTCGGTGTTCACAGAGAAAAGCTGAACGGAGGATCAAACAATATCGCAGGAGTCTAATATAAGTATGTCAATATGCGTATGCAGGCTTCGCTGCTGGCCTCTGCCGCACTAACTGCGGAGGTTGCCGCACTGAAGCAGGACCTTAAAGGGTCCAAGGACAAGCACGGCCTTGCCAAGAGGCAGCTCGAGGAGAACAAAGGTAAGTAGTACCTAGTCTATGGATATGTGTAAAAAGAATGCGATTGCAAAATGACAGGATCATCGTAAATTTGCCAGGGGCCACGACCGAGGTGGCGACCCTGAAGCAAGTGCTATCCGAGGCCGAAAACAAAGCGGCCAAGGAGCGCACCGAGCGGGAAAGGCATGACGCACGGGTGGGCGAGGTGGAGCAAGAGCTCCACGCTCTCATGACGAAGCACGAGGCGTTGGAGCTTGACTTGAAGACGCGAGAGTCCGAGCTTGTCGCGCCCCTTGAGAGTGCAAAGAATGCCAAGGTCGAAGCCCAAAAGGCCCTCCAAGAGATTGATGCAATGAAGAAGATAGCAGCAGGTAAGGCATACTATATGCAGGGCAAGCATGTGAAAGTGAATTACTTGTTACTTACCCGAATCCGGAGCTCTCCAGGAGCATTCATAGATTTCCCGCAGCATGTCGGATGCCGCACAGTTTTACCAGGCCGAGGAGGGAAGCTCAACGGAGAAGCTGTTCTGGTCTCAGTATACTGGGACCGAACACCCGATGCCTATGAGCGACCAGCTAAAGCAACTGGTCGAGCTGCACAAGGCGGCCGAACAGGCCATGAAGGGCTTTATAGTCCGGATGTGGCCTGGCAATGCCCTTCTCAACAGCTACTTCGGCCTGGTGAGGCGGCTTGTGGATGCCTGCCCACGGCTTGAAGTCATCAAGCGGTCCGTCTGCGCGGAAGGTGCACGCCGGGTTTTCGCCCGTGTGAAGGTGCAATGGGCCAAGATGGACGCTGTGAAGCTGGTGAAGGAAGGGCCGCCGCAGGGCAAGGAGCATCGCCACCCCGAGATGTACTATGAGGGTGTCCTGAAGGGCGCTCGTCTCGTAGCGGACGAGTGTACGAAAGATATAATATTCGAGTAAACTCGCTCGTGCAATCCTGTATTTATGAAAACTTGTTCATATGCGCTATGCAACGCTTGTTTGAATTTAAAATATTACCTTCTGTTCGGTTGTTTATCAAATCTGAGAGATGGCTAGTTGTCGTCTTCTGCCCCCACGCCACGAGTGCTGGGGTGTTCGGGATAAACCTGAGCACTCTTGTTCCCATTGTTGGGTCCTTCGAGGGAGGTGCTCAGCACAACGAACAAGGCAATCGGACTATAATGCGTTATCACTCTCACTTAGCCATAGAATTCTATAATTTTAAATTTCGGCAAAGCCCCTAGTATTCGGAAGGCCGAATTCGGGGCGCGATACACGCCTTAAGCCGGACAGGGCTGACTCCTCGCTCTAAGCGGCATAAGTCTTTAGGGACTCGAAAACCTCTCGAACAGCGACCAGTCTCTCGCCTTATCATGACAGTCAGTTTTAGCTTTCTCTACTGAGGTGCTTAGCCCAGCAGAACCGGGGCACAATCGCAGTAGTTCTCCCAGTGCTACCTTAGCCGATATAGCGGAACGTAAGGTACCAAAACATGGGAGCTGGGCAAACCCAACTATTGACCCAAGACATGATTCGGAGCTGATGCATATAATGCTATAATTTCGGGGTGCCGCACTGTCGAAAGTGTTCAGGCTTCTCACGCCGTATTATGGGGTATGCTTAAGCCCCTAGCGTATTGGTCGTACCAGAGTGTACGGGTGCTGGTTGTCATAAATGAACATATATATATAAGAAGAATGCAATAATAGTCTTAATGCTATGCATTTTTTATTCAAAAAGGTGTGTTAAAGCAGAATGATACAAGTAGTGCGATAAGCAAAAAAGTAGGGCTGTTTGGCATGTCCCTTCCAAGGGCAAGCCGAGGAATAGTATTAAAAAAAATATTTCACTCGTTATCGTAATCCACCTGGGAGTTCCGTGGTGTGACGTAGCTTTCTGCCTCCTTGGTTGCTGCATCATGTGTTCGGCAATCACGCTGCCGGACAGGGTTTCCAGAGATTAAAGTCCTGAAAGAGAAAAATAACAAAGCGGGGAGCCCCTAGTGCGGTTTAAGCCACGACTTGGGGCGTGCCGCCGTCGTGCCCCCCTCCCCGCCTATGCCCATGGTATTTTTAATGCGTAATTATGTACGCGTGGCACGGATTTTGCCATTTGGCTGGTGCCGGGGTGGGGGCCGCATTTCTATGCGAGCTCAGGACGTGCCAGGTGGTCCGGTTGCCGATTACTCCGGGCGCGCTTGAAGTTGTCCGGGTCCTTAATTGCCGAACTAGTGGATTGCCTTAAGAGGCTGCTTTGCGCTTCTGCTGCGAGGGCCGCAGTGTGCTCCTCCGTGCGGAGAGAGCGCTATGTGTTTCCATTGACTGTGATGACCCCCCGAGGCCCTGGCATATTGAGCTTGAGATATGCATAATGCAGTACCGCATTGAATCTTGCAAATGCGGTTCGCCCGAGCAGTGCAAGGTATCCACTGCGGAATGGGACTATGTTGAAGATTAACTCTTCGCTTCGGAAGTTATCCGGAGATCCGAAGACCACTTCCAGTGTGACTGAGCCTGTGTAATGGGCCTCTACACCTGGTATGACGCCTTTAAAGGTCGTTTTAGTGGGTTTGATCCTTGAGGGGTCTATACCCATTTTGTGCACTGTGTCCTGATAAAGCAGGTTCAGGGTGCTGCCGCCGTCCATTAGGACTCGAGTGAGGTGAAATCCGTCAATGATTGGGTCTAGGACCAGTGCGGTGAATCCTCCATGACGGATGCTAGTGGGGTGGTCCCTGCGATCGAAGGTGATAGGACAGGAGGACCATGGGTTGAACTTGGGGGCGACTGGCTCCAACGCATATACATCCCTGAGCGCACGCTTCCGCTCCCTCTTGGGGATGTGGGTTGCGTATATCATGTTCACCGTCTGCACTTGTGGGGGGAACCTCTTCTGTCCTCCGGTGTTAAGCTGTCGGGGCTCCTCCTCGTCATCGCTATGTGACCCCTTATCTTTGTTTTCGGCATTTAACTTGCCGGCCTGCTTGAACACCCAACAGTCCCTGTTGGTGTGGTTGGCTAGTTTGTCGGGGGTGCCATGTATTTGACATGAGCGATTGAGTATACGGTCCAAACTGGATGGGCCCGGAGTGCTTCTTTTGAATTGCTTTTTCCGTTGACCGGGTTTGGAGCCTTTGAATTCGGCATTGACTGTCGTATCCTCGGTATTGTCGTTGTTACTGCGGCGCTTATGCTTGTTGCGATGTGACCTGCCATTGCCGTCCTTGGTATCCGAAGTACCATGGTTCTTTGATATGTTATTACTACGAGCCAGCCAGCTGTCTTCTCCCACGCAAAAGCGGGTCATGAGTGTCCTGAGGGCTGCCATAGATTTCGGCTTTTCCTGACCAAGGTGCTGGGCTAGCCACTCGTCGCGGATGTTGTGCTTGAAAGCTGTTAGGGCCTCCGCATCCGGACAGTCGACGATTTGATTTTTCTTTGTTAGGAACCATGTCCAGAATTGCCTGGCCGATTCCTCTGGCTGCTGAATTATGTGGCTCAAGTCATCGGCATCTGGTGGTCACACATAAGTGCCCTGAAAGTTGTCGATGAATGCGGCTTCCAGATCTTCCCAACAGCCAACGGACTCTACTGGCAAGCTGTTGAGCCAATGTCGAGCTGGTCCTTTGAGTTTGCGTGGGAGATATTTGATGGCGTGTAGGTCATCACCACGGGCCATGTGGATGTGTAGGAGGAAATCCTCGATCCATACCGCAGGATCTGTTGTGCCGTCGTATGATTCTATATTCATGGGTTTGAAACCCTCTGGGATTTGATGATCCATCACTTCGTCTGTGAAGCATAAGGGGTGTGCAGCGCCTCTGTACTGGGCTATATCGCGATGCAGCTCGAATGCGTCTTGCCCGCTGTGTTCGGCCCGGCCGGACTTACTTTTACCATATCCGGTGTGACGATTATCGTCTCGCATAGTGGCGCGCCCTCTTGATCCGTAGATCGATCTTGCATGTTTTGCTTTGTCCTCCAATACGTCTCGCAGCTCTGGCGTATTTCCCCCTGCCTTTTTATTTGAATGATGTCAGGGTGCGGGCTGAGCTTTTGGCTGGAATGTCTCTCTGTCGCAGCCACGAGGTGGCCGATCAGCCGCGTCATACGCCAGGGATGTAGGTTTCGGTGCTTCCTCCTCCAGTCGGGGTAGCAACCTGCACTTTGGGTAACTCTTGGAGGGGCGTTCGAGTTTATACTCCTCGGCCGCCAGGACTTCAGTCCATCTGTCAGCTAGCAGATCTTGATCAACTTGAAGCTGCTGCTTTTTCTTAAGGCTATTTGTCGTGGCTATAAGCCTGCTCTTGAAGCGCTCTTGTTCGACGGGATCCTCTGGCATGGCAAATTCTTCATCGCAGAGGCTTGCCTCGTCTTCGGAGGGAGGCGTGTAATTATCATCCTCCGCCTGTCCATTTGCCACTCTCTCAGGAGAGCTGGCTCCTCCATCCTCCTGCTCTAAATCTTACTGGAGGGGATTGTTGTTGTCTTCGGCACTATCCGGAGTGCTATTATCTCCGGTGCCGGTATCACCACGTTTGCCTTGGCGGGGCTTAGAGCGGTGCCGCTAACGCCCGCGCTTGGGTTGCTTCTTGGAGGGGTCATCCTCCGTTGTCTCGTTGCCATTGCCTTCTTTGGGTGTGTCCACCATGTATATATTGTATGATGAGGTGGCTGTCTAGTGCCCTGTGGGCAGTGATTCCTCTTCGACTCCCGTATCATCGTCCATATCGTCGATGTCTTCGGAGTCGAAGTCAAGCATGTCGGTTAAGTCATCGTCAGTGGCTACTAAGTGGGTGGTGGGTGGGCGGCGAATTTCTTCGTCATCCGCATCCCAATCCTACCGAACATAGTTCAGCCAGGACTCTCCTGACAAGGAGAGAGACCTTAATGAGTTCAGTATGTCGCCGAAGGCGAGTGCTGAAAGATATCCGCGGAGGTGAACTCCATGATCGGCGCCCAGTTGGATTCGACAGGCACGGGCGCAGGCGGTTCGGAGTCCGTGGCCGGAGAAGGATCCGGCAATTTGGCTACATGGCTCTCGTGAAGGGTAAGGTCGATATTCAGCTCGATCGCCGCTGAGGGTACGACCTCCGTGACGGGGTCCATCCACCCGTCCATGGATGGCGAAAATGGCTCTGAATTGAGGGTCGGAGCGGCTGCCAACGCGATCTCCTAAATACGGTCCGATGGTAGAACTAAATCGTACTCATCGTAACCGTGCGGCGCACAAGGCAGGAGCTCAAATCCGTCGAAGATCAAGTCTCCGTGGATATCGGTCGTGTAGTTTAAGCTTCCGAACCTAACCTGGTGGCCAGGGGCGTAACTTTCGATCTGCTCCAGATGGCCAAGCGATTTGGCCCACAGTGCGAAGCCGCCGAACACAAAGATCTGTCCGGGGAGAAAAGTCTCACCCTGGACTGCATCGCTATCAGTGATCGTAGGAGCCATCAAGCCTAACGGCGACGACACAGAGGAACTCTCAATGAAAGCACCAATGTCGGTGTCAAAACCGGTGGATCTCGGGTAGGGGGTCCCGAACTGTGCGTCTAAGGCGGATGGTAACAGGGGGCAGGGAACACGATGTTTTACCCAGGTTCGGGCCCTCTTGATGGAGGTAAAACCCTACATCCTGCTTGATTTATTCTTGATGATATGAGTATTACAAGAGTTGATCTACCACGAGATTGGAGAGGCTAAACCCTAGAATCTAGCCTATGGTATGATTGTATGTTGTCCTACGGACTAAAACCCTCCAGTTTATATAGACACCGGAAAGGGATAGGGTTACACAAGGTCGGTTACAAAGGAGGAGATGTACATATCCGTATTGCGTAGCTTGCCTTCCACGCCAAGTAGAGTCCCATTCGGACACGAGATGAAGTCTTCAATCTTGTATCTTCATAGTCTAATAGTCCGACCAAAGGATATAGTCCGGCTGTCCGGAGACCCCCCCAATCCAGGACTCCCATAGCCTCCCTAAATCCCTCGACTTCGGTGAAAGCAACTGCAAGATCATCACAATAAAGATTAGCATACAATCTGGATCATTAATATCCAGCATAAAGCAATTACACATCTTATCAAAGGGCATACCTTGCGCCTCGTCAAACTGTTTGTTGACAAGGTCAAGCTCTTTATCAGAATGCTTGAGCTTCTGATCCATCTCCTCTAGCGCCACAGTATTAGCATTTGCGGCCAGGGAATATGCATGTGACATTAAAAAGTTCACACCACTTCAAATAAAGGGCCTATAGAATGGGATCCTCCGTAGATTTTCTTTGCAAACCTTATAGAGTCTCGGGGGCTACTTGAAAGTGCAACTATCCCTAGGTGGTTTTGGTAATTCATAACAACATATAGCTCATTGAGCTAATGCTATTCCAAGATGATTATTTTAGGAAAGCTCAATGATTGGCATGGCATGGATATGAAAGTGGAACCCTCAAAATGCTAAGGACAATGGATTGGCTCAAGCTCAAAAGCTCAAGACTCTTCATTTTATATTTTAGTGATCCAAGATCACATTGAGTCCATAGGAAAAGCCAATACTATTAAGGAGGGATGAGGTGTTGCTTAATGAGCCTCTTGCTTCATGTGCTTAATGATATTCTCCAAAACCCTCAACTACTTTCCCATATCCACATATGACCTAAACTCCAAGCCAAACTCGGTCCTACCGATTCTTCCTATCCGGCGCCACCGAGTTTCACTTGTCATTAGCCACTGCCAAAACCCTAGCAATTCGGTTCTACCGATAAGGTTCTCGGTCCCACCGAGATGGGGTTGCAAACTCTCTGTTTCCTTTTCGTAACTTTTCGGTCCCACCGAAAGAGCGAATCGGTCCCACCGAGATTGCAACGTAAACTCAGTGTTTCCCCTTTGTAACTTTTCGGTCTCACCGAGTTCCACTCGGTCCCACCGAAAGAGCAAATCGGTCCCACCGAGTTTACCTGACCAACTCTCTGGTTAGCAAATTACCAAACTCGGTCCCACCGAGTTTGTGTAATCGGTCTCACCGAGATTACGTTATGCCCAAACCCTAACCGAATCGGTCTCACCGAGTTGCATGTCAGTCCCACCGAAATTCCTAACGGTCACTAGGTTTACATTTTCGGTCCGACCGAGTTTTATGATTCGGTCCCACCGAGATTGGAAAACTGTGTAACGGTTGGATTTTGTGTGGAGGCTATATATACCCCTCCACCTCTTTCTCATTAAAAGAGAGAGCCATCAGAACACACACATCATTCCAACTCATTTGTTCTGAGAGAGAACCACCTACTCATGTGTTGAGATCAAGACATTCCATTCCTACCATATGAATCTTGATCTCTAGCCTTCCCAAGTTGCTTTCCACTCAAATCTTCTTTCCACCAAATCCTAATCCTAAGAGAGAGAGTTGAGTGTTGGGGAGACTATCATTTGAAGCACAAGAGCAAGGAGTTCATTACCTACACACCATTTGTTACTTCTTGGAGAGTGGTGTCTCCTAGATTGGCTAGGTGTCACTTGGGAGCCTCCGACAAGATTGTGGAGTGAACCAAGGAGTTCGTAAGGGCAAGGAGATCGCCTACTTCGTGAAGATCTACCGCTAGTGAGGCAAGTCCTTCGTGGGCGATGGCCATGGTGGGATAGACAAGGTTGCTACTTCGTGGACCCTTTGTGGGTGGTTGCTTCTTCGTGGACCCTTCGTGGGTGGATCCCTCCGTGGACTCGCGCAACCGTTGCCCTTGGGTGGAGCCCTGTGTGGACTCGCGCAACCGTTACCCTTCGTGGGTTGAAGTCTCCATCAACGTGGATGTAGGATAGCACCACCTATCCGAACCACGGGAAAAACATCCGTGTCTCCAATAGCGTTTGAATTCTCCAAACCCTTCCCTTTACATTATTGCAAGTTGCATGCTTTACTTTCCGCTGCCTATATACTCTTTGCATGCTTGCTTGAATTGTGTGATGATTGCTTAACTTGTCCTAAAATAGCTAAAATCTGCCAAGAACTAAAATTGGGAAAAGGTTAAGTTTTTATTTGGTCAAGTAGTCTAATCACCCCCCCTTCTAGACATACTTTCGATCCCACAAGTGGTATCAGAGCTTTGGTCTCCATTAAAGTCTAGTAACAAAAACAAGAAAGAGTCTTCCTCTAGTAGTAACAATAATCATGCTAAATCCAATGTTGTTGCTTCTAGTAGTTCTATTAATTCCACTAATGATTCTCTTAGCCAAGTTACACTTGAGCAAGAAAATAGCTTATTGAAGGGAATTATAGAGAAAGGTGTTTACAAGAGCCTTGCCGGGAGTAAGCAATTCGAGGAAATTGTACGCAAGCAAGGAAGGCACCAGAAGAATCAAGGTATTGGTTTTGAATGAAAGTTCAATGCCAATGGAGTTGAATGGGAAGAAGATCAATACCCCAAGACGAAGTTTGTCCCTCAACAAGAGAAGTGTTTCAAAGGGACACAAGCTCAAGATGATCTTCCACCACAAGACTACGAGCAAAAAGGCAAGGACAAGCTTCAAGAGGAAATTGATGCATTTGAAGAAGCTCCTAAGACCTTAGTCAAGTGGATTCCCAAGACTACTTCAAGTTCCACTTCATCAAGTACGACTACAACTCCAAGGATTCCCATCAAGATGATGTGGATCCAAAAGAAGAAGAACTAGAGAGTTCTTGAGGGTGACTCCGCCAACATACTTCACTCTTATCATTTTGGCAAGAACAAGTGCAATCAACTTCCACATCCTGCACTAGTTCAAGGAGTCACAAACCCTCTTGTTGGTAAGACAAGGGACAAGGTAACCTAAAGTTTTCATGGACATCATCTTTTGTGTGCATCACTCTATGTCTATGGATATCCTTGTTTGTTCCTTGTGGGACTAACCCATGTAGGTATTGAAAGTGCAATTCACTCAAAAGGATAGCTCCAAGAGATCTACATCAACATTGAGCATCCACATCTTCAATATCTACATGAAGTCATCATCGACAAAACCCAAGGTTAGTTCATCCCTCTTAGGGGGGATATCACATCTAGGGGGAGCTTTACTCTAAGACTTGAGCTAAAGCAACTCTAAAGATGTGAACAAAACAATGCTTTATGTAAAAGTGGTAACCCCACTTGAGCTTAAACGATGAGTATGACCTACGATCAAGTGTTCTCACTTGACTCCTAAGTCAATATACTCATATATAGATGACCTAGTCATCGCAAATTGTTTGATAGTTGCTAGAATTGGTTGTGCATGCTTTGCCACATATTTCATTTGCCATCTTATTGTGTGAGCATGCTGATTGCATATTTTACTCATTCGAGGACATCCACTTGTTGCTTTGATTGTTTGGCTTTATCTTCTTTTGCAAGTGGATGGACAAGAATGCCTAAGAACCTTCTCTAGCTATCTATGCTTTTCTTGTCTCAAACTCTATTCATGCTACATCACAAAAATTGATCAAGTCAGATTCGAACCACTCTGTGTGAGGAGCGCTCGGAGTCCCCGATTCGTCATAGACTTAAACTTCCAAAACCTCTTTATGAATCTCGGTCTGACCGATACTCCATTTTCGGTCCTACCGAGTTCATTAAGTTGATCTAGGTTTTCGATCTTGGTGCAACCGATTTGAACTTTTTGGTCACACCGAGTTGCAAAAACTGCACACAGTTTTGCATCTCGGTGCCACCGAGTCGTTCCACTCGGTCACACCGACAGGGTCGGGCTATATATAGTGACGGGCAGAATTTTGGAAATTTCTCCGAAACCTCCTCGCCCGCGCAATAGCCTGCTCTGCCCCCGAGGTCTCCGGATCGTCTCCTCGCCGCCAGCAGCCTCCAGTCGCTGGTCTTCGCCGCCGTCAACGGATTTCTGCCTTGTCGTTGCCGCCGTAGCAAGTCCACGCCAAACTAGGGTATGGACTTGATCTTTGTGCTATTCCTCAATCTGATTCCTAGCACATTGTGATCATCATGATTCTTGCCACGTTTGATAAACTTCTATCCAGTCAAAACGCTCGTAGATTAGGTTTAATTCGAAAATTCTAGGTTTAGGTTTTCGCCGAAACCATCTCGGACCCACCGAGTTGAAAAACTCGGTCCCACCGATCTGGCTTTTGCCATTGCACAAGTGAAACTCGGTCTGACCGAGAATAACTTATCGGTGCGACCGATTTTGGAATTCTGTGAAACCCTAGCAGTCTCGGTGCCACCGAACTGTGACTCGGTCTGACCGAGTTCACCAGTTCTGGTGCCAAAACTGCTTCGGTGTCACCGAGTTTGAAAATCGGTAGATCCGAGATGCTTTCTGTGGAGAACTAAAACTAAGTTTTTGAATCAATCTTTTGCAAAAATCTCTGTCTTTTTGTGATGCTCATCCACTCTATCTTATCCATAATCTATTCACAGGGTCAGCAGTCAGTGAGCAACATGTCTGATCAAAGTGACAGCCAAAACCTCTCAGAGCAGCAAATTGTCATGAGTGAGGGCACTAGCCCCTCAAGTTCTTCTGATGATGGCAGCAGGAGCACACCCAGCAATCTGCCTAAGGCTGCCACACGTCAAAGGAAGAAGAGAACGTCTGATTCTAAGGATGAAGACTATGTGGCAGAGGAAGAGGCCACTTCCAAAAGGGTTGAGCCAGCTCAAGGCTCAAAGCTAGGCCTGAAAGTCAAGAGGCCAGCAGGGAGGCAGCCAATGTCAAAGGCTAGAGCCTCAACCGAGAAGCCTGCACCTGCTCCCATTGAGCCCATTGCTGCTGAGGGCAAAAAGAGGAAGGAAAGAGTGAAGAAGATAGTAGCCAAAGTGCTTGGGAGAGCCTCCATCATGGTAGAGGAGGAGGAGGAGGAAGAGGCAGCTGCACCAGCACCCAAGGCAGCCAAACTTATGGGAGATGCCATAAGGTCAGGGGGAGCTGCATCCAAGCCCAAGGAAGCTCCTAAGGCTGCATCTAAGCCTAAGACAGCTCCAAAGAGAAACACAAGGAGTATACCTGCTGCAGAAAAGAACAAGGCCCCAGTGCCTGAAGCTATTGAAGAAGAAGAAGAGAGTGTCCTTCGGAAGCTCAAGCCCAAGATCCCAGACCACAACGATGCTCATCCTATGGCTGAGGACATGAAGCTCAGGAGAGACTCAAGGCTGAGAAAATGGAGAGAAGCAAACCCGTATGCTTCTAGGAGAAGGACTGCCGTGGACTATAGATTTCACACCAAGGAGCAACAAGATTTTTATGAGACTGTTTTGCTTGACAAGAAGCCAATTGTTTGTGACATGAGATGGGTCGACTGGACCTACATCAAAGAGAATGAGGAGTACTTCCCAGGAGTTCATGACAGCTTCAGAGCGTGTGGAGTAGAGGACTTTGTTGGGCAGAAGCTCACAAAGTGGAACGAGGAACTCATCATGCAGTTCTACTCCACAGCTCACTTTTATCCGGATGGAAGGATTACATGGATGTCAGAGGGTACAAGGTACCAGTCTACAGTGGCTGAGTGGGCACAGATCATCAATGCCCCAGAAGAGCAAGATGAGGACTTGGACATCTATGCCAAGAAGAAAATGGACCATAACTCCATGTCCAACATGTACAAGGAAATCCCCAATGAAGCTCTTGACACATTCAAGTTTGGGTCAGTGCACTATCTGCTCTCAGGATTGCCTACTATCAATTGGATACTAAGGCACACTCTGTTGCCTAAGTCTGGAGATCACAAGATGATCAGAGGTCATGCTATCAACTTGCTACATGTGTTTGATGTGCCTCAGAAATTCAAGGTCATGAGTCTCATAGTTGAAACGATCAAGAGGACAGCTGCAGATCAGAAGAGGAGCTGTGGATATGCCCCTCAGATTCAGGAGCTCATCAACTCCAAGATGGGCACGGGCATATACTTGTTGGATAAGGAACACCTGCCCATCCGTCCAAATTTTGAGAACAATGAAGTTGTGATGACAAAGAATGAGCCATCGTCTGCACAAGCATATGCAAAGAAGGAGAAGGCGAAGAAGGAAAAAGCTGCCAGGATGCCTACTCAAGAGGAGGCATCTGACTATTTCTTGAAGACCAGGCAAGAGCAGCTCAGTTACTTGATTGCATCCTCGCTGAGAATTGAGCAAAGTCTGGCCAACCTCACTAAAAATCAGCAAAGCCTAGAGAGGATCATGGAACAGAAGTTCTATGACTTGGATGTGAAGGTAACAGAAGTTCAGTCTGTAGTGGAGCAGCTCCAGGAGGACATGAATGAGAGGAGAGGAAGGACTACCACTCATGATTTTTCTAGAGTGCCACGAGGTCCGAGGTCGTCTGCACTGCCAGTTGCTGACACCAGAGCTACAACTTCAGCACCAGCTACAGCCTCAGCTCCAGCGTCTACCTCAGCTCCAACTCCAACGACTACTTCAACATCTACAGAAGCCTTCGTCCTTGGAGTGATTCAGACTCCACCACCACCTGAAGATCAAGCCTGAGCGACGACTTAGCACTATGCATTTTCTAGGAACTTTTTGGTAACTTGTTGCCAAAGGGGGAGAAGATGTATAGATCATAGGCTTCGAGAGAGAGAGTGTTGCTTTTCTCTCTTGTTTTATTTGGTGGTTTCTTCGAACTTTGTTTGCCTTTGAGTGCTTGATACTACGTCCTTATGTTTGTGAGACATCGATGATCATGTGTTTGATCATAAGCTACACTTAATGTTTGCTTGATGCTTGTTTAAATATTATCATTATATCTATCGTTTGTGATCATTCACTATTCTTGGTGATGAGTGCATGTATTTCAATCTTATCATTTTGAGCGCTCCACCAAGATGTATGTGACATGGAAGAGTAACCCATGATTCTAACTCTTTGTGCATTTGCAGTCCAAAGCAAATCTTAAATATGCACAAATTTAGGGGGAGCTCTTACTTATCACATACTTCTCAAAGCGACGATATATTTAATGCTTATTATCATTTGTCGAAGCTTTGATCTATATGTTGTCATCAATTACCAAAAAGGGGGAGATTGAAAGTGCAACTATCCCTAGGTGGTTTTGGTAATTCATAACAACATATAGCTCATTGAGCTAATGCTATTCCAAGATGATTATTTCAGGAAAGCTCAATGATTGGCATGGCATGGATATGAAAGTGGAACCCTCAAAATGCTAAGGACAATGGATTGGCTCAAGCTCAAAAGCTCAAGACTCTTCATTTTATATTTTAGTGATCCAAGATCACATTGAGTCCATAGGAAAAGCCAATACTATTAAGGAGGGATGAGGTGTTGCTTAATGAGCCTCTTGCTTCATGTGCTTAATGATAACCGAGTTGCATGTCAGTCCCACCGAAATTCCTAACGGTCACTAGGTTTACATTTTCGGTCCGACCGAGTTTTATGATTCGGTCCCACCGAGATTGGAAAACTGTGTAACGGTTGGATTTTGTGTGGAGGCTATATATACCCCTCCACCTCTTTCTCATTAAAAGAGAGAGCCATCAGAACACACACATCATTCCAACTCATTTGTTCTGAGAGAGAACCACCTACTCATGTGTTGAGATCAAGACATTCCATTCCTACCATATGAATCTTGATCTCTAGCCTTCCCAAGTTGCTTTCCACTCAAATCTTCTTTCCACCAAATCCTAATCCTAAGAGAGAGAGTTGAGTGTTGGGGAGGACTATCATTTGAAGCACAAGAGCAAGGAGTTCATTACCTACACACCATTTGTTACTTCTTGGAGAGTGGTGTCTCCTAGATTGGCTAGGTGTCACTTGGGAGCCTCCGACAAGATTGTGGAGTGAACCAAGGAGTTTGTAAGGGCAAGGAGATCGCCTACTTCATGAAGATCTACCGCTAGTGAGGCAAGTCCTTCGTGGGCGATGGCCATGGTGGGATAGACAAGGTTGCTACTTCGTGGACCCTTTGTGGGTGGTTGCTTCTTCGTGGACCCTTCGTGGGTGGAGCCCTCCGTGGACTCACGCAACCGTTGCCCTTGGGTGGAGCCCTGTGTGGACTCGCGCAACCGTTACCCTTCGTGGGTTGAAGTCTCCATCAACGTGGATGTAGGATAGCACCACCTATCCGAACCACGGGAAAAACATCCGTGTCTCCAATAGCGTTTGAATTCTCCAAACCCTTCCCTTTACATTCTTGCAAGTTGCATGCTTTACTTTCCGCTGCCTATATACTCTTTGCATGCTTGCTTGAATTGTGTGATGATTGCTTGACTTGTCCTAAAATAGCTAAAATCTGGCAAGAACTAAAATTGAGAAAAGGTTAAGTTTTTATTTGGTCAAGTAGTCTAATCACGCCCCCCCTTCTAGACATACTTTCGATCCCACACTACTACAGATATAGCATGCTAAGGACTAAATCCAATTTATGAGAAAAGAGTATTACTTGACTTACCTCAAAGCCTGTCAGAAGGCCTTGGACAGCATCGTTCAGCCTGGATTGGATGGACCGAACACCATGCATCACTATTAGAATTAGGATCTTTGCCGTCAGCCAGCTCTTTGTCGTCAGCCAGCTGACGGCAAAGGTCATGTTTGTCGTTGGCCAGCTCTTTGTCGCCCGCTAGCACACAGTATAGAAGCTTTGCCGTCAGCTAGCAGACGGCAAAGAGTGTGGGTGGCCCACTAGCGAGAACCACCTAATGGCCACTTTCTTTGCCGTCTGCTAGCTGACAGCAAAGCTTTGTTGCCGTCTGCTAGCAGATGGCAAAGAAAGTGGCAAAACTAACGTCCGTTAGCTAGGCTCTTTGTCGTCTGCTAGCAGACGGCAAAGAACCATGCCCTAACTAAAATGCCAACGACGCCCTCCTGCGCCCCATCTCTCTGTCCCCTCTCTCTCTCTCTCCGCCCGCGCATGAGCCGCCGCCCCATATCACTCCACCCCCGTGCCGCCGCCACCCAAGCGACCCCCGTCATCGCACCGCCCCTGCCGCCCCGGCGACCCCCTCCTCCGCCCCGCGCCATCCCCGTCGCCACGCCGTGCCGCCCCGCCCTGCCCCCGTGCCCGAGCTGCCGCCGCCCCATGCCACCCTCGTCGCTGCGGCGCCCCCTCCTCCACCCCGGCGGCCCCGGCACCCCTCTCCTCCACAACCGCAGCCGCCACGCCGCTCCGGCGCCCCCTCCTCCAACCGACCGCCCCGGCGCCCCTCTTCTCCACCACCACGGCCACCCTGCTATTGGTGTCAAAACCGGCGGATCTCGGGTAGGCGGTCCCAAACTGTGCGTCTAATGTCGATGGTAACAGGAGACAGGGGACACAATGTTTACCCAGGTTCGGTCCCTCTCTATGGAGGTAATACCCTACTTCATGCTTGATAGATCTTGATGAATATGAGTATTACAAGAGTTGATCTACCGCGAGATCGTAATGGCTAAAACCCTAAAAGTCTAGCATGTATGACTATGATTATGAGGATATTTGTCTACGGACCTAGCCCTCCGGTTTATATAGACACCGGAGGGATCTAGGGTTACATAAGGTCGGTTACAGATAAAAGAATCTTCACATTTGGACCCCAAGCTTGCTTTCCACGCCAAGGAGAGTCCCATACGGACACGGGTAGAGTCTTCGGTCTTTGTATCTTCGCAGCCCATCGGTCCGGCCCATGTCCAATAGGTCGGACGCCCGAGGACCCCTTAGTCCAGGACTCCCTCAGTAGCCCCTGAACCGGGCTTCAATGACGAGGTGTCCGGCGCGCAGATTGTCTTCAGCATTGCAAGACGGGTTCCCCTTTCCAAATACTCCAAGATAGTCTTCGGACGTAATGAACATGTCCGGATCTGCAACACAAGCACCACACACATCCGTAGAAAATATAATATTGCACGAGCCCAATCCGCTGACAACTTTCTGTAATGTGACGTCACGTTTGCCTAGTCATTATTTCGAACCGTTTCTTGTCCTGCCGTTCCATGTTTCGAGGTGTGGTTTTTATTGGCACCTCTTGTCGAAGCAGAGATCGTGTCCCCTTGTTGCAGGATTCTCATCAATACGAGCGTGGGTAACCCAACCATTCCATTGGTATGATTCCATAGGAATAGGCAGGTTTTCAGGCTTAGGAGGAGGCGTTTGATTTCCATTGCCTTTATAAAGGAGCCCATGGCCGTCTTATTTTTCACCGACCCTTTCCTCTGCCCTTCCAATTTCGAGTTCTAGCACCCGAGGTTCGACTCCATTGCTTAAAGCTTCACAATCATGTTTGGACCCAACCCTCAGGGCCGATGGGTGGCTTCCTCTGTTACAGAGGAGGACATTGCGAAGCTTCATGCGGCCAGATACCTGACCACGGAGATCCCCCACAGGCTTCCTGCTCGAGGACAGGTTATTCCTACTCCTAGATCTGGCAAGAGGGTCGTATTCATCTCCCACTTCCTGCGAGGGCTAGTATTCGCTCTTCATCCCTTCGTCCGGGGGCTCATGTTTTACTATGGACTAGATTTTCACGATCTAGCACTAGATTATTTCCTTCATATCTCGACGTTCATTATCACTTGCGAGGCCTTTCTCCGTATTTCCCCACACTTCGGCTTATGGCTCAAGACCTTTAGTGTGAAGCGGAAGGTAGTCTATGGGGAACAAGCGGAGTGCGGAGGTGCTACAGTGAGCAAGCTTACCAATGCTCCCTGGCCAAAAGGCTCTTTCAGCGAAACTCCCAACCTATGGCAGCGGGAGTGGTTTTACGTCACTGAACCCCGCGGTACCAAGTGGGCAGCTATACCTGCGTTTCGATCTGGCTCTCCGTTACAGCTTGCATCAAGGATTAATAAAGGGCTGGACTGGGGATCAATTGACGAAGTGTAGACTCTACAGAGCCACATCCGGAGCCTCCTTGAGAAGGACATTGGTCTTATTAACGTGGTTCAAGTAATGCTGGTCCGCCGGGTACTGTCGTGCCAGCGACGGCCTCTCCGTATGTGGGAGTTTAATCCGGAAGGACCGCGGACCCTCCAAGACTTCTTTGGTACTACGCACAAAGGAATGTGGAAGTTGTTTTTCGGGAAACAAAAACAGTGGCCGGACACCACCGAGGATATCGGCCTCGACCGCAACCATCTAGATACCTTGGTAAGCGCTCAACTCTCGAACAATTTCTAGCTATGCGTGATGTAGTGTGATACTGATCACACTATCTTCTTCCAGGGCTGGATAAAGAAGCAGAGCGAATTAGGTGTTTGGCTCCCTTCCCAAAGACTCAGCGGATCATGTATTAACAAGGATGCTGGCCCCGGCACTGTACCGAATGCCTGTGAAGGAGGACAAGACGGAGAGCAGGAGGACCGAAGGTGACCTCCATCCTGAAGATATATTAGATGTTGTGACCGGGGAGATCAAAATCCCATCACCCAAAGACAAAAGTAAAGGGGAAGTCAACATTTCTTCTCCCCATGGTAAGAAAAGGGCTGTCTCCGAAGATTGGGAGGAGAAGGCTCCCAAGTGACGCAAAATGCCCCTATCGGGCGGCTCAGGCTTGGAGGACGATGTTATCGCGCAGTCCCCCGGCAAGGGCAAGCCTAAATCATAAGCGAACAAGGGTGTTTTAAGCATATCCCGTTCCTCTCCTATGACCAGGGTAACATCTAGAATATATGTTTTTGCAGCTCGGCAAACAGTCTTCTTCACCAATCCTCTTCCTTGGGGGATCTTCTCCCGGAGATGATGGAAAGAGAGACGCCTCCACCGGTCTCCTCGCCTAATAGGGCGAACGACTTCGAGGTGTCGTCCCGAAGGGTCTCTCCTGATCAACAAGTGATGCGAGGGATGATGAAAACACTAACCGAAGGTGACACTTCGGTAGCTCAGGGTCTGGGGGCCAACAATAAAGGCCCCGGACTGTCCGGCTTACAGCTGGAGACAACTCTAGGGACGAATGAATGGATCCCTTCGAAGGGAGGTCATGCTGCTACAGCAGCTTCCGGAGATCCAGAAGCGCCGGATATATTGACGAACATGCTGCGACAGGCGTCCATCTCCGAGGACCATCATACCATGATGGGTACGGTGGTTGAAAAGGTTTTGTCCGCGAAAAGCGGATTGAATGAGGCCTTTACGAGCTTGCTAAGAGGCTTCGAGGTTTGTACTGTAATGTTTTCAATTGTGTTTTATTCACAAAATAGACTCTGATTGGCCTCCCAAGGGAGGCGATCAGAGGATCAAAAAGATATGGCCAGGAAATAATCTGACTACTTGGAACACTGGCTGTTACCTCCCCGGCTACTGTCTGAACCACAGAGGTTGCAGATCTACAGCAGAAGATGGATGAGGCGGATGATGACATCATGCTTATCAACAGGCGGCTTGACGAGGCGCAAGGTACGTTTTTTTTTGAATCAGTCAGTATATGTATGTATGATAACATGAGCATGAAGATAGAATTGTGTACTGAGACACGCATAACTGCATATGGTGCTGCTGCGATGGAGGCCCTTCGGGCTGAACTTGTCCTCGCCAAGGAGCAAGCCCGGATGAGTAATTCGGCTGCCAATAAGGCAGCTAATGAGTTAAAAACTGAACAGGCTGCTCGGCGCCAGTGTGAGGAGAGAATTTCTATCATGGTGTGCGAGCTAGAGGAAACCACTGTCAAGTGTGAATTCCTCGAGTGGGATAACAAAGCCAAAGCGGCCGATCTCGACAAGGCCTTACAAGAGGCGAAAGAAGCAAGATCTAAGTCTAGAGCGGATCGGGAAGAGATCCGGCAAGCTAGGGAGATAGCGGCTGGTAAGCCCTTCTTATTACAAATGAAGTTCGGCGATCCAAAGTATTCCCCGCTTAATCAAATGTGGAGCTCTCCAGACGCATTCTTGGACCTACCGAAGAGCGCCTCCGATGCAGCGCAATTTTACCAAGCACAGGAAGGGTGTGCAATGGAGAAGCTTTTTTGGTCACAATTCGGTGCGCCAAAGCGTCCGTTGTTGCTGAACGAACAGATGACCCAGTGGGCCGAGCTCCTCAGGATATCCGGTTTTGCTATGAAGGACGTCATAGTCCGGCTGTGGCCTACTGAGCCAATTCTGGATAGTTATTTCGGTTTGGTGCAGCGACTTGTTGATGCGGTGTCACGTATCGACGTTGTTAAGCGTTCAACATGCATTGAAGGTGCACGGATGGCCTTTGCCCGCGTCAAGACATACTGGGCGAATATGAAGGCCATCGACGTTGCAGCGAAGAGTCCCCCCAAGGGCAAGGACCATCACGCACCAAAGCATTATTTCGAGCACGTCTTAGAGGGTGCCCGCTTGATAGAGGGTCAGTGCTCGAAGCACATGATATTCAAATAAAATGTGCTGAAATTGTAAAAGACAATATTATGGTAATATTATGATAGTTGCTGAAAAGCTTTGGTTCCTCCTATGCGGCCGTTTTTGTATAACCTGAAAGTTTTCCAGTCATCGGCTTCAACCCCCTCGTAGAAAATACAGGAGTGTTTGGAAAAGCACTTGATCACTCTTAACCCAATGTCTTGGTCCATGAAGGAGGTGTCAATGCGGCGAACTAGGCAATCGGACTATAGGGCGTTAACACTTTCACTTAGCCATAGGAGTTTTATGGTGGGTCTACGATATAAACCCTGGTATGTATGCGGTTATCCTAATATGGTGCATTACATGTATGACCTGAAGCAAGGTCCTTCGTGTAATACGGAGGGAATCGCGAAAGATTCCGATAAGTCATTGAGTGGTTGACCAGCTCTCGCCGCATCATGATAGTCAGTTTTCGGCTTTCTCTATTGAGGTGTTTGACCAGATGAACCGGAAACACAATCACAGTAGTTCTCCCTTTACTACCTTAGCCGATAGAGCGGAACATAAGGTAGCAAGCACAGGAGCCGGGCAACCCAACCATTGACCCAAGACATGATTCGGAGCTGATGCATATAAGGCCAAACTCGCGACGCCGAAGTATGTTATAAAGTTGTTCGGACTTGTTGGCAATTTATTTTGTTCCCATATCGAGCCCCTGGCGAGTTATGTCAGGGTGTGTGAAATAACACAAGGAGCAAAATTCAGTTCTTTAGAGAAAAGTGAATACTGGGTACAGATTATGTTCACTAGAACTTGAGCGATATGCCAGTCGTTGTTTTGTATATAATAACGCCACGACCCCGGCTATTTGACATGCCAAGGGTTGGCGGCTGAGGAAGAAGGCACTTTACATGCTCGCAAAATAGAGAGTGTGGACTACAAAACGTTGTTTCGGACCTCCTGTCGTACGTCTGCGCCGCCTTTCCTCAGTGAAGGGGCTCCTTAACAGGAGTAGCCTTTGGGTGAATGTACAAACCCGAACTCGGATAGAGTCAGTGAGATGACCAGCCTTTGAGTCACAAGTGGTAAAGGATAAAGAAAAAGGAAAGAGTAGTTAGAAAAGAAAAGAAGGAGGTTATGGCAGTACTTGTAGGACCGTCCGTATTGTGCTTCCGCCGATGCCCATGGTATTTGAAGTGCATAGTTATGTATGCGTGGTACAGATTTCGCGGGTGTATGAGGCGGACGGCGGAAGCCGAACTGCTAGTCCAGCTCCAGAATTGGTCGGTCCTGCTGAATGGAGACCGATGGCTTAATGGCCGACAAGGTATGTGGTTTAATAAGACCGCTTTGTACTCCGTCTGAAGGAAACGTAGTATGATCCTCAGTCCGGAGGGAGTGCTTCTCATGCTCCCCTGTAGGGGTGTGTGTCACATATACCATGTTCACTGTTTTCACCTCAGGGGGAAATTGCTTCTGACCCCCGGTATTTGGTTGGTGAGTCTCTTCGTCATCGCTATCACTGGGCGGCCTCTTCCCCTTGTGTTCGGAGTTGAGCATGCCGGCCTGCTTGAAGACCCAACAGCTTCTGTTGGTGTGATTAGCTGGTTTATCGGGGTTGCCATGAATCTGGCAGGGCCGATCCAATATCTTGTCTAAATTGGATGGTCCATCTCTGTTTTCCTTGAATGGTTTTTCTATTGAGCGGGTTTGGGGCCGCTAAATCCGGCATTGACCACTGTGTCGCGCGTTCTTTCATTATCATTGCGACGTTTGTGTTTGTTGCATCGTGGTTTGTCGTTGCCGTCTCGGACTTCGGAAGTGCCCGGATCGCTGGCGCTGTGTCTTCTACGAGCAAGCCAACTGTCTTATCCCACGCAAAAGCGGGTCATCAGAGCGGTAAGGGCTGACATGGATTTTGGTTTTTCTTGCCCGATGTGGCGGGCGAGCCACTCGTCCCGGATGCTGTGTTTGAAGGCCGCTAGGGCTTCCACGTCCGGACAGTCGATGATTTGGTTCTTTTTAACTAAGAACCTAGTCCAGAGGTTCCTGGCTAACTCACCAGGCTGCTGGACGATGTGACTTAAGTCATCGGCATCCGGTGGCCGGACATATGTACCTTGGAAGTTGTTGCGAAAGGCATCTTCCAAATCCTCCCAATTGCCAATAGAGTTTTCGGGCAGACTGTTTAACCAATGCCGAGCTGGCCCTTTGAGTTTTAGTGGGAGGTATTTGATGGCATGAAGGTCATCTCTGCGGGTCATGTGGATATGGAGGAGGAAATCCTCGATCCATACCGCGGGATCAGTTGTTCCATCATATGATTCGATATTCACGGGTTTAAACCCTTTTGGGAATGCGTGGTCCATTACTTCGTCTGTGAAGCAAAGAGGGTCTGCGGCACCTCTATGTTGGGCTACATTGCAACATAGCTCTGATGGAGTCCGTCTGCGGTTTTCGGCCCGGGTATGACTAGGCTTGTCACGTCCGAATAGATAATCATCGTCACGTGTCGTGGCACGTCCTCACGATCCATAGATCGGTCTAGTATGTGTTGTTCTATTGTCCAGGCCCTGCCGAAGGTCATATGTGTGACCACGAGCTATGTTGTCTCTACCTTTACGGTGAGGTGGGGCGGGCTGGTGTTCGGCTTGAGTTGCCGCTTTATCCCAACCGTGTGGTGGTCAGTTAGCCGCATTGTGTGGTGGTGGTATGGGCTCCGGCGCCTCGTCATCAAACTGAGGGAGCAATTTGCGCTTTGGGTAAATTTTGGCTGGGTGCTTGAGGCCAAATTCTTCGGCTGCTAGGACATCAGTCCATCTATCGTTGAGCAGATCTTGGTTAGCTTGAAGCTATTGCTGCTTCTTTTTCAGGCTCCTTGCAGTGGCTATTAGCCGGCGCTTAAAGCACTCCTGCTCCTGAGGTTCCTCAGGCATGATAAAATCCTTGCTGTCGAGGCTCGCCTCATGCTCGGAAAGTGGAAGATAATTACTGTCCTCTGAGTCGTCGTTTATGGCTTGTTCGTCAGGGCTAACTTGCATGTTTTCCCGATCGTCCTGTTTGGCAGATCGTTCGTCGGGATCTTCTCTGTCTTCGGCACTGTCCAGAGTGTTATCGTCTCCCGTGCTGGTATTGTTGTCTTTGCTGTGGCATGATTTAGAGCAGCGACGCTGACGCCGACGCTTTGGTTCTATCTTAGGAGGCTCATCCTCAATTGGATTCTCCTTGTCATCGTCGTTAGTTTTTTTAGGTGTATCCACCATGTACACGTCGTAAGAAGAGGTGGCCGTCCAGCGTCCGGTAAACAGCGGGTCTTGGCCCTGCTCCTCATCGGCATCGTCGTCCATGACGTTGATGTCTTCGGAGCCGTAATCGAGCGTGTCGGTTAAGTCTTCGACAGTGGCTATGAAGTGGGCGGTGGGTGGGAAGCGAAATTCTCTGTCATCAGCCTCCGGTTCGAACCGGATATAGTTTTGCTGTGAGCCCCCCACTAAGGATAGTGCTCTTAACGAGTTTAACACGTCGCCCAAAGGCGAGTACCGGAAGATGTCCGCGGAGCTGAAGTCGACAGTCGATGACTGGTCAAGCTCGACGTGTGCGGACGCACAAGGTTTGGAACCTGTAGCCGGAGACGAGTCCATGATTCCGGTGACACAGATGTCACTTGAAGTTAGGTCTGTGTGCGGCTCCAGTGCCGCTGAGTCTGCGACTTCCGTGGCGGGGTTGAGCTTCCCGTCCTCGGATGGCGCCATCTGCTCCGAGTCTAAGGCCAGAGCAGCTACAGGTACTATCTCATGGGTATGGCCCGATGACAGATTTACGTCATGTTCACCATGGTGGCAGGGAGCGGCTACCGCGGTCTCGAATCCATTGAAGATCAAGTCTCCGTGGATATCCACGATGTAGTTCAGGCTTCCAAATCTAACCTGATGGCCAGGGGCATAGCTTTCGATCTGCTCCAGATGGCCAAGCGAGTTGGACCGCAGTGCGAAGCTGCCGAACACGAAGATCTGTCCGGGGAGGAAGACTTCCCCTTGGATAGCGTCGTTTGAAGATGGTAGAAGGAGCCATCAATCCTTTTGATGACGGCATAGTGCAACTCTCAATGAAATCACCAATGTCGGTGTCAAAACCGGCGGATCTCGGGTAGGGGGTCCCGAACTGTGCGTCTAAGGTCGATGGTAACAGGAGACAGGGGACACAATGTTTACCCAGGTTCGGGCCCTCTCTATGGAGGTAATACCCTACTTCCTGCTTGATTGATCTTGATGAATATGAGTATTACAAGAGTTGATCTACCGTGAGATCGTAATGGCTAAAACCCTAAAAGTCTAGCCTGTCTGACTATGATTATGAGGATATCTGTCTATGGACCTAGCCCTCCGGTTTATATAGACACCGGAGGGATCTAGGGTTACATAAGGTCGATTACAGAGAAAAGAATCTTCACATTTGGACGCCAAGCTTGCTTTCCACGCCAACGAGAGTCCCATCCGGACACGGGTAGAGTCTTCGGTCTTTGTATCTTCGCAGCCATCAGTCTAGCCCATGTCCAATAGGTCGGACGCCCGAGGAGCCCTTACTTTAGTTTTGGTTTAGTTTAGGTTTACTTTAGGTTTAGTTGAAGTGATTGGTGGGCCTAGTGATTGTGTGAGTACCACTCCGGAAGTAAATTTTCGTGTCCGCCCGGATCCGGTCAGCATGATTGTGGCAACAGACAATAGGCAGGTTCAGGCAGGGCTAGCGTGGAAGCAGTGCCAAAAGGGCCACCACTTTGCACTAGTAACCAGCAAATGATAGCCCCCAGCATTTCAAAAACTTTTCTATTATCAAAGTGACATGATGCATTTCTCTGTAACAATGAATTGCTCTTCTGTCTTCCTTCTTTCAGTGCTGGTAAACAAAAAGAGATTGTTTGGTGCTTCTTAAAGAACATCGCATCATTTTCGGGAGTACAGTATGTGATTACTTGATTAGGTTAATGAACAGCTACTAATACTAGCATATGATGCATGATACGTCTCCGTCGTATCTACTTCTCCAAACACTTTTGCCCTTGTTTTGGACTCTAACTTGCATGATTTGAATGGAACTAACCCAGACTGACGCTGTTTACAGCAGAATTACCATGGTGTTATTTATGTGCAGAAACAAAAGTTCTCAGAATGACCTGAAACTTCACGAAACGTCTTTTTGGAAATAATAAAAAATCCTTGGAAAAGATCAAGACCAGGGGGCCCACACCCTAGCCACGAGGGTGGGGGCGCGCCTGCCCCCCTAGGCGCGCCCCCTACCTCGTGGGCCCCCTGGAGCTCCTCCGACCTCAACTCCAACTCTATATATTTGCTTTTAGGGAGAAAAAATCAGAGAGAAGGATTCATCGCGTTTTACGATACGGAGCCGCCGCCAAGCCCTAAAACCACTCGGGAGGGCTGGTCTGGAGTCCGTTCGGGGCTTCAGAGAGGGGGGTTCGTCGCCATCGTCATCATCAACCATCCTTATCACCAATTTCATGATGCTCACCGCCGTGCGTGAGTAATTCCATCGTAGGCTTGCTGGACGGTGATGGGTTGGATGAGATTTATCATGTAATCGAGTTAGGTTTTGTTAGGGTTTGATCCCTAGTATCCACTATGTTCTGAGATTGATGTTGCTATGACTTTGCTATGCTTAATGCTTGTCACTAGGGCCCGAGTGCCATGATTTCAGATCTGAACCTATTATGTTTTCATCAATATATGAGAGTTCTTGATCCTATCTTGCAAGTCTATAGTCACCTACTATGTGTTATGATCCGGCAACCCCGAAGTGACAATAATCGGGACCACTCCCGATGATGACCGTAGTTTGAGGAGTTCATGTATTCACTATGTGTTAATGCTTTGGTCCGGTACTCTATTAAAAGGAGGCCTTAATATCCCTTAGTTTCCATTAGGACCCCGATGCCACGGGAGGGTAGGACAAATATGTCATGCAAGTTCTTTTCCATAAGCACGTATGACTATATTCGGAATACATGCCTACATTACATTGATGAATTGGAGCTAGTTCTGTGTCTCCCTATGTTATGATTGTTACATGATGAACCGCATCCGGCATAATTCGCTATCACCGATCCATTGCCTACGAGCTTTCCATATATTGTTCTTCGCTTATTTACTTTTCCATTGCTACTGTTACAATCACTACAAAATACCAAAAACATTACTTTTGTTATCATTGCCTTTTGCTACCGTTACCACTATTATCATATTACTTTGCTACTAAATACTTTGCTGTAGATATTAAGTTTCCAGGTGTGGTTGAATTGACAACTCAGCTGCTAATACTTGAGAATATTCTTTGGCTCCCCTTGTGTCGAATCAATAAATTTGGGTTGAATACTCTACCCTCGAAAACTGTTGCGATCCCCTATACTTGTGGGTTATCAAGACTATTTCCTGGCGCCGTTGCCGGGGAGCATAGCTCTATTCTTTGAGTCACTTGGGATTTATATCTGCTTATCATTATGAAGAACTTGAGAGATCCAAAAACCAAGATTTATCCCTCAACTATGAGGGGAGGTAAGGAAATGCCATCTAGCTCTGCACTTGATTCACCTTCTGTTTTGAGTAAGCTTGCGACACCTAAACTTGCTTCTGCTATTCGTTCTGATATGTCGCATGTTATTGATGATGTCACTTCTGCTATGCATGATACTTATGATGAAACTACTTCTATGCTTGATACTACTGTGCCACTTGGTGAATTTCTTGATGAACAACTTGCTAGGGTTGGAGAGAATGAAATTATTGAAACTGATAACATTGATGAAAGTGATGATGAAGACTCTGCCCCTAATAAATATGAATCGTCTGTTGTTCCTGAGGGTTATGTTTTGGAAAAAGAAGTTGCTTTAGCTATTTTAGCTTGCAAAGATAGATACGAGCTCAAGAGGTTATTAGCTAAATGGAAGCAGCAATATCTTAATGCTAGAATGAAACCTGACCCTGCTTTTGCAACTTCACCTATCTGTGTTACTGATAAGGATTATGAATTCCCTGTTGATCCTAATATAATTACTTTGGTTGAATCTGATCCTTTTCATGGCTATGAATCCGAAACTGTTGTGGCACATATTACTAAATTAAATGATATAGCCACCCTGTTCACTAATGATGAGAAATCTCGCTACCTTTATATCCTTAAAATATTTCCATTCTCATTAAAGGGTGATGCTAAGATATGGTTTAATTCTCTGGATCCTGGTTGTGTGCGTAGTCCCCAGGATATGATTTATTACTTCTCTGCTAAATATTTCCCTGCTCATAAGAAACAAGCTGCTTTGAGGGATATATATAATTTTGTGCAAATTGAAGAAGAGAGTCTCCCACAAGCTTGGGGGAGGCTTCTCAAGTTACTTAATGCTTTGCCTGATCATCCTCTCAAGAAAAATCAAATACTTGATATCTTTTATAATGGACTAACCGATGCTTCCAAAAATTACTTGGATAGTTGTGTTGGTTCTGTTTTCAGGGAAAGAACACCGGATGAAGCTGAAATTCTATTGAATAATATGTTGACAAATGAAAATAATTGTACACTTCCTAAGCCAGCTCCTGAGCCAATTCCTGAGCCTATTCCTAAACCAACTCCGAAGAAAAGAGGTGTTCTATTTCTCAGTCCTGAAGATATGCAAGAGGCAAAGAAATCTATGAAAGAAAAGGGTATTAAAGCTGAAGATGTTAAGAATTTACCTCCTATTGAAGAAATACATGGTCTTAATTTACCGCATGTTGAAGAAACATATGATCTTAATTCATTGCCTATTGAAGAAATACATGGTCTTGATAACCCGACACAGGTAGTAAAGGTAAATTCTCTCTATAGATATGATAAATCTGAAATCCCTCTTACAAAGTTTGCTAGCCAATGTTTAGATGAGTTTGATAATTTTATGGTGAAGCAAGAAGATTTTAATGCTTATTTTGGTAGACAATTGAAATACAATGCAAATATGCTTGAACACTTGGGTGATTATATGGCTAATGTCAAAGGTGAACTTAAACTTATTAGTAAGCATGCTTCTATGGTTACCACTCAAGTAGAACAAGTACTTAAGGCTCAAAATGATTTGCTCAATGAATTGAATAGTAAGAATAATGATTATGCTGTTAGAGTGGCTACTAGAACTGGTAAAATGACTCAGGAACCTTTGTATCCTGAAGGCCACCCTAAGAGAATTGAGCAAGATTCTCAGAGAAATAATATAGATGCACCTAGTCCTTCTAAAAGGAAGAAAAACAAAAATGATAGGACTTTGCATGCTTCTAGTGAACCTATTGCTGAAACACCTGAGAATCCAAATGATATTTCTATTTCTGATGCTGAAACACAATCTGGTAATGAACCTGAAACTAGTGATAATGTTAATGATAATGTTCATGATGATGCTCAACCTAGTAATGATAATGATATATAAATTGAACCTATTGTTGATCTTGATAACCCATAATCAAAGAATCAACGTTATGATAAGGAAGACTTTGTTGAAAGGAAACACGGAAAGGAAAGAGAGTCTTGGGTTCAGAAACCCATGCCTTTTCCTCCCAAACCATCCAACAAAAAGGATGAAGAGGATTTTGAGCGCTTTGCTGAAATGATTAGACCTATCTTTTTGCGTATGCGATTAACTGATATGCTTAAAATGAATCCTTATGCTAAGTACTTGAAAGAAATTGTCACTAATAAAAGAAAGATACCGGAAGCTAAAATTTCCACCATGCTTGCTAATTATACTTTTAAGGGTGGAATACCAAAGAAACTTGGAGATTCAGGAGTACCCACTATACCATGCTCCATTAAACGAAACTATGTTAAAACTACTTTATGTAATGTTGGAGCCGGTGTTAGTGTTATGCCTCTCTCTTTATATCATAGACTTGATTTGAATAAGTTGACACCTACTGAAATATCTTTGCAAATGGCTGATAAATCAACTGCTATACCTGCCGGTATTTGTGAGGATGTGCCTGTTGTGGTTGCAAACATTACTATTTTAACGGACTTTGTTATTCTTGATATTCCCGAGGACGATAGTATGTCTATTATTCTTGGAAGACCCTTTTTGAATACTGCAGGGGCTGTTATTGATTGCAACAAAGGCAATGTCACTTTTCATGTCAATGGTAATGAGCATACGGTACACTTTCCAAGGAAACAACCTCAAGTTCATAGTATCAACTCTATTGGAAAAATTCCATCGATTATTATTGGAGGTTTTGAATTTCCTCTACCTACTGTCAAAAAGAAATATGATATTCTTATTATTGGGGATGTGCATATCCCCGTTGAGGTAACATAGTGTTATTCGAAATTTCTCCGGTTCCATGTTATTCGAAATGAGTTCGTTAAAAAGACTTGATCAACCTTGTTAGTGGATTCCTTTTGATGAGCATGATATGGATGAAACTAGAAGGCACAACCTTCTGTACCCTCCTTTTACTTTTTGTTATTTATTTTAAATAAAATAAACATAGTATTTTCTGTCTGTTATCTGAATTATCCGTGCAATATAAAAATACCCCGAAAATAGAAGTTCTCCAAATGCCCTGAAATTTAAATATGATTTTTTCTGGAATATTTGAGAATATTTGGCACTGAGAACACAGCAGGGGGGCATCCACCTAGCCATGAGGGTGGAGGGCGCGCCCCCTTGCCTCGTGGGCCCACGGTAGCCCTCCTCCACTTATTCCTGCACCCACACACTTCTTCCTCCCACAAACACAAATGTCTAGCTCAAGCATGAGTTCTAGCTCATTTTGCTACGATTTTCGATCTCCTTGCTCAAAGCACCTCTCATAAAACAGCTTGGGGGGATTGTTCCTTGGTATGTGACTCCTCCATTGGTCCAATTAGTTTTTGTTCTAGTGATTTATTCATTGCATATTTTTGCTGCTTAGGTGACCCTGTTCTTGAGCTTGCATGTCAAATTTATATGGTCAAAAGTAGTTTTGATGCATGATATAGGCTCTAGGCACTTATAGGAGTAGTTTCTATCAATTTTGTTGAGTTTGGTTTCCTTTTACTTGAAGTTACTAAAAATTTCAGAAATTTTTCAGAGGAAGAAATATGCTTAGGAAAATGTACCAAGGTGGTTCTTCAAGGAAGCAAGGACCTAGGCTTGCAATGCGTGATGCTGATGAAGAGCCACCAAGAGATGCTCCAGTGTGTCCTTGTGAATGGCCTTCAGAAAACTTTATGGATCGAGTGGGAATTAAGGAAGAATTTAACGCATATTTGCGTAACGCTGATCTTGTGAGCTTCGAGGAAGAAAAGTGCCGCCAGTACCACTATCTCACTAGTTCCTTTGTGAGGAGGTTTGAATTTTCATCTTCACGTAATTCTCCAACTGTCCTATTTGATCTTTATGAAAAATCTTATACTATGGACTTAGAGGATTTTACCACTGCTTGCAAACTTCCACAATGGGGTAGTGCTAGTGAACCCGCAAATCTGAATTTAGAAATTTTCTTACTAGTATAACTGTGGGGGAATCTAGAGACATATCACAAGCTACCATAGGGAGCATTCATTTTCCTACTATACATTATTTTGCTCTCTTCATAGGTAGGTGCATAAATGGTAAAGATGAAGCATGTCATATGTGTGTCCCTGACCTCGGTATTCTTAGGAGTGCTGTGTTAGGAGACAAATCTTATAATTTGGGAGCCATTGTTGCACGTAGGTTGCATCATAATAGATTTAATGGAGATTTCTTTGGAGGAATTTATGCAACCCGCTTAGTTGATTTTCTTGGTGTAACCATACGTAATTATGATATTGAATTGCCTCCTACTTACCTAGACTTTAATGCTATGGTTCACCACCAGTTTGTCGAGAGGAATGAATCACCTCTCCAGTATCGCTTAATCTTTGACAGACGCCGTGTTGTCCGTATTACTCTCCCTGCTCCTGCCTTCTTTGATTATCAGGCAAAAGGAAGACATTTTATTACTAGAGAGGAGGCAGATGAGTACGAGAGGAGGGCGGAGGCAGCTCGCCGCCACGCTGCAGCTCAGGAGGCAATAGCCGCTGCATCACAGTACGACCCCAGCTACAACTATGGATATCCGCCAGGCCATCCGTGGAAATAAACCAACTTAGGCCAAAAGCCTAAGCTTGGGGGAGTACGTATTTCCCACCAACATTACATTCATGTTCACACACACTCATTGCTATATGTCGATGCTCATACTTTTTCATTGTAATATCCATGCTAGTTTATTTTCCTTTTTATGCTTTCTTCTTGTGTGTTTAATAAGCCTTAAGAAAAAACAAAAAAATTAGTTGTAGCTTTTAATTAGTTTACTTTCCATGCTTGTAGTAGTAATTAAAAAGAAAACCCAAAAAGATTTACTGTTCTTCTTTTGCTTGTTGGGAGCTTTCCCGTGTAAATAGTTTTATTTCTTTTCTTTGGGGGTCGATAGGAGAAGACGATGATTAAATTGTTGAAGTGGCTCTTATATGCATTATTGTTGATCTGAAAAAAGAGCCCATATTGCCTTGTCTTCTCCTATTTATTGAATGCTTGCATATTCCAACTTAGTCCAATGCACGTGCACTATTATTATTATTATCCACATCATTCGGTCGTGCAAGTGAAAGGCAATAATGATGATTATATGATGGACTGACTAAGATGAGAAAAGCTGGTATGAACTCGACCTCTCTTGTTTTTGTAAATATGATTAGTTCATCGTTCCTTATTCAACCTATTATGAATAAACATGTTTGCAATGACAACTAGAGATCATAGTTTCTTGTGCCATGCTTAATTAGCTAGGAGCTTATAATGGTTTACCTTGCGTGCCAACATGCTATTAAAATGGTTGTGATGTGGTATGATATAGGATGGTATCCTCTTTTGAACGATTCGAGTGGCTTGACTTGGCACATGTTCACGCATGTAGTTGAAACAAAATCAACATAGCCTCTATGATATTTATGTTCATGGTGCATTATATCCTACTCATGCTTGCATTCGGTGTTGATTAATTTTAATGCATGTTCATGACTGTTGTCGCTCTCTAGCTAGTCGCTTCCCAGTCTTTTGCTAGCCTTCACTTGTACTAAGCGGGAATACTGCTTGTGCATCCAATCCCATAAACCCCAAAGTTGTTCCATATGAGTCCACCATACCTACCTATATACGGTATCTACCTGCCGTTCCAAGTAAATTTTTATGTGCCAAACTCTAAACCTTCAAATAAACATTCTGTTTTGTATGCTCGAATAGCTCATGTATCAACTAGGGCTATCCGTATCTTCCATGTTAGGCGGGTTATTCTCAAGAGGAGTGGACTCCACTCCTCACTCACGAGAAAATGGCTGGTCACCGGGATGCCCAGTCCCATGCTTTATGCAAACTAAATCAAAACAGTTGCAAACAAAACTCCCCCTGGGACTCTTGTTAGTTGGAGGCACTCGTTGTTTCGAGCAAGCCATGGATTGATGCTTGTTGGTGGAGGGGGTATAAACTTTACCATTCTGTTTGGGAACCGCCTATAATGTGTGTAGCATGGAAGATATCGCCATCTCTTGGTTGTTATGTTGACAATGAAAGTATACCTCTCAAAATATTATTCACCTCTATTTCAAAACGGAGCTCTGGCACCTCTACAAATCCCTGCTTCCCTCTGCGAAGGGCCTATCTATTTACTTTTATGTTGAGTCATCGTCCTCTTATTAAAAAGCACCAGTTGGAGAGCACCACTGTCATTTGCATTCATTACTGTTAGTTTACATTGAGTATGACTTGACTGGATCTCTTTTACCATGAATTACAATGTCTAGTCAGTCCTTGATCTTTAAAGGTGCTCTACATTTATGTTTTGCGGTCTCAAAAAGGGCTAGCGAGATACCATCTCGTTATATCATATTATGATTGTTTTGAGAAAGTGTTGTCATCCGAGATTTATTATTATTGCTCGCTGGTTGATTATGCCATTGATATGAGTAAAACATGAGACCTAAGCGTTATTGTGAATATGGTTAGTTTATAATCTTTGCTGAAAACTTGAATGCTGGCTTTACATATTTACAACAACAAGAGCAAATAGAGTTTGTAAAAAAAATCGTTATCACTTTCAGTTTATCAACTGAATTGCTTGAGGACAAGCAAAGGTTTAAGCTTGGGGGAGTTGATACGTCTCCGTCGTATCTACTTTTCCAAACATTTTTGCCCTTGTTTTGGACTCTAACTTGCATGATTTGAATGGAACTAACCCGGACTGACGCTGTTTTCAGCAGAATTACCATGGTGTTATTTATGTGCAGAAACAAAAGTTCTCGGAATGACCTGAAACTTCACGGGACGTCTTTTTGGAAATAATAAAAAATCCTTGCAAAAGATCAAGACCAGGGGGCCCACACCCTAGCCACGAGGGTGGGGGCATGCCTGCCCCCCTGGGCGCGCCCCCTACCTCGTGGGCCCCCTGGAGCTCCTCCGACCTCAACTCCAACTCTATATATTTTCTTTCGGGGAGAAAATAATTAGAGAGAAGGATTCATCGCGTTTTATGATACGGAGACGCTGCCAAGCCCTAAAACCTCTCGGGAGGGCTGATCTGGAGTCCGTTCGGGGCTCCGGAGAGGGGGCTTCGTCGCCATCGTCATCATCAACCATCCTTATCACCAATTTCATGATGCTCACCGCCGTGCGTGAGTAATTCCATCGTAGGCTTGCTGGACGGTGATGGGTTGGATGAGATTTATCATGTAATCGAGTTAGTTTTGTTAGGGTTTGATCCCTAGTATCCACTATGTTCTGAGATTGATGTTGCTATGACTTTGCTATGCTTAATGCTTGTCACTAGGGCCCGAGTGCCATGATTTCAGATCTGAACCTATTATGTTTTCATCAATATATGAGAGTTCTTGATCCTATCTTGCAAGTCTATAGTCACCTACTATGTGTTATGATCCGGCAACCCCAAAGTGACAATAATCGGGACCACTCCCGGTGATGACTGTAGTTTGAGGAGTTCATGTATTCACTATGTGTTAATGCTTTGGTCCGGTACTCTATTAAAAGGAGGCCTTAATATCCCTTAGTTTCCATTAGGACCCCGCTGCCACGGGAGGGTAGGACAAAAGATGTCATGCAAGTTCTTTTCCATAAGCATGTATGACTATATTCGGAATACATGCCTACATTACATTGATGAATTGGAGCTAGTTCTGTGTCACCCTATGTTATGATTGTTACATGATGAACCGCATCTGGCATAATTCTCTATCACCGATCCATTGCCTACGAGCTTTCCATATATTGTTCTTCGCTTATTTACTTTTCCATTGCTACTGTTACAATCACTACAAAATACCAAAAACATTACTTTTGTTATCATTACCTTTTGCTACCATTACCACTATTATCATATTACTTTGCTACTAAATATTTTGCTGTAGATATTAAGTTTCCAGGTGTGGTTGAATTGACAACTCAGCTGCTAATACTTGAGAATATTCTTTGGCTCCCCTTGTGTCGAATCAATAAATTTGGGTTGAATACTCTACCCTCGAAAACTGTTGCGATCCCCTATACTTGTGGGTTATCAATGCATAGATCACTAGGGCCTTTGTTTTCTGGGCCAACAATGTTCTTTGACCTACATTATGTAGTACTGATGTTGTCTGTCCTCTAGGACAACGATCTTCTTCCTCCGAGGAGGTCAAACAAGGTTAACCATGTCAACTGGTTTTACCTCTTAAAAATGTCATATATTGGGCATCAATTGTTTCTCAAACCATGATAGGTGCATGTTGCAGTGTTCTTGGTCCTAGAGCCACCTAAATCCACATACCAAGGATAAATCTTGTGCTCAGCTCTAGTATGTCAACCTAGAGCTGCCTAAAATATGGTGCCACTATGATTGTTGCCACAAGTATTCCAATGTGATCACACCACAAGGAACTTTAGGTTTATTTTTGGTTAAGAAGAAAGAAGAAAGATGAAAAAATAAGAAGATAAAGAGGAGGAAGAAGAAGTGCATTTCCCTATTTTTAGATTACTATGCTCTGTTTTTCAACATTTTCAGTTTTCTTTCATGTCTAAAGAAATCCCTAGTTTTGAAGGGTGCCAATTGCCATTGCCAACTAACCTACCAAATTAATTAAGTGTTGTTGATGTTGTTGAGCACAAGGGCATTGCTTTTTTTCTCAGTTTTCTTTCATGTCTAAAAACTTGGCTCCGTTCCAACTATGTCCATTTATCAAATTAATATGATACAGTTGATAAATATGGTTCTAGCTAGCTATGTTTATAGATACTAATTGGTCACTTCTGTTGCTTATCAGAGATGGGGGGAGGCCGCCACCACAGGCTGCACTCTGCCACACCGGAGTATGACTTGGAAGGTTTCGAGTTCTTCACGATCATACTCGATAATTCCTCCAAGAGGCGGGTATATAAAAGGAGAGATCTCCCCTTCACCCATCTCTTTATCATAACTCTGTTGTTTGCTACATCACTGCTTGACCCACGCTGCAGAGGTTGCCTGACACTTTTATGAAGATGTTGGAGGGCCATCGGCCAAAGAATGTGAAGCTGCGACAGGCCGACGGCGGGCTTCGTAGGATGTGGGACGTGGAGGTGGTGTTTAGGTACGACCACATGTACATGTGTCGTGGCTGGGAGCAGTTCGTCCGTGCCTATGGCCTATGGCATGGGTACTTCCTTGTCCATAGGTATGACGGCAACGCCACGCTCACCATGAAGGTGTTCAACACGACTATGTGCCACATGCGCTACCAGGACGACGACGATGCCAGTACGCTCTGCCTCTTCTTCCTCTCCATTTGGCTTTGTCTCACACTAATTGTTAAAAAAAACTTTGTTGCATTTGGTCAGGCAATGGGAGCAGCGGCAGCGACTCTGGCTACAGCAAAAGCAGCAGCGAGTCTGGCTACATCGAAAGCAGCAGCTAGGATGATCCGAAATGGAGTGGGGATGAAGAGGAGCAGAGTGGGGATGAGGAGGTGCAGCCTATTCTATCTGACGATGACCTCGCGATGGTGGTGGCTGACGATGGCCAAGCGATGGTGGTGGCTGATGATGGGCAAGCGATGGTGGTGGCTGGCGATGGATAAGAGATGGTGGTGGCTGACGATGACCTAGCGATGGTGCTGCCTAAAGATGGCCTCGCGATGGTGGTGGTGCCTGACAATGACCTCGCGATGGTGGTGGCACCGGCAATCCCACAGTCGGGTGACATGACCATGCCAATTGTGGTAGAAGACTACATCCCACTGCGTCACCACTCTAAGCGCATCAGGATGATGAAGGAGAAGGAGAAGAAGGAGGAGTGAAGTATGACAGGTATGTCAGATCTCCAAAATGATCTATACTTAGCTTTGTTTCCTCTGAAATGACCTAAGTTAGCTCTAATATGCTAAGTTATCTCTAATATGCTTAGTTACCTAGGTTTGCTCAATAATGACATACACTTAGCTTACTTATGTAAAAAAATAGCATAATTAGCTTACTTAGGTTTGAAATGGCATAACAATCTTGGTAACCTCATATATGTCATATAGTTAGCTTATTTTCCTCGAAAATGACATAATAAGCCTAATTAGCTCCAAAATGGTCAATTTTCCCTAAGTTAGCTCCAAAATGACCTAAGTTAGCTCTAAAATGCTAAATTGGATCTAATATGCTTAGTTACATGGGTTAGTTCAAGAAAGACCTATACTTAGCTTACTTATGTCAAAAATGGCATAATATGCTTAGTTAACTCAAAAATGGCATAATTAGCTAGGTTAGCTCCAAAATGACCAATTTTACCTAGGTTAGCTCCAATATGATCCATTTTGCCTAGGTTAGCTCCCAAATGACCAAGTTTACCTGGGTTAGCTCCAATATGATCCATTTTACCTAGGTTAGCTCCAAAATGACCTGTTTACCTAGCTTAGCTCTAAAATGACCTACACACTTAGCATTTTTACCTAGCTTAGTTAGAAGAAGAAGAAGAAGAAGAAGAAGAAGATAAAGAAGAGAAAAGGAGAAAAAGAAAGAGAAGATAAATTCTTCTTCTTTTTCTTCCTTTTCTTCTTCTTCTAGCTAGTCTTCTTCTTCTTCTAACTTTCATCGTTCCCAATTTGCAGATTTGCTTTAGATGAGGAAGCTTGCATTGATGGAGTGTACTCTTCTCCTTGTGCTTCCTTTTTGTTTATGGAAACTTGTTGGAAACTTCGTTTGGATATGTATGTATATATGGATATGTTGTTGGAAACTTCTTGTTGGAAACTTGTTTTGGATATATATATATATATGTTATATGGATATGTTGTTGGAAATCATTGTATGTTGGATATGTTGTTGGAAACTTGTATGTTTCTTATGTTCTTGGAAACTTATTGTTGGTATGCTTGTTGAAATTATTTGAAATGTGTGTGTGTGTGTGTGTGTCTATATATATATATATATACGTATGTGTGTGTGTGTGTGAAATTCTATCAAATTGAATGAATTTAAGAAAAAACAGGGGCTATACAAGCACTTTGTCGTCTTCTGGCAGACGGCAAAGCTGCCACGTGGCAGCTACCTGTGCAACCTGGGGGACACTTGGCTGGCCTATATGGTTTCTTTGCCGTGAGCTAGCAGACGGCAAAGAACTTTGCATCTTTGTCGTCTGCCAGCTGACGGCAAAGCGCACCGTTAACCCCTTAACGGCCCTAAGCTGCCACGTGTGCCGTCCATGTCCTTTGCCATCCGCCAGCTGATGGCAAAGACCATTTTATCTTTGTCGTGCGCCAGCTGACGGCAAAGAACCCTTTGTCGTAGCATATTCAACCGTACTTGTTGCCGCCTGCTGGCTGACGGCAAAGGCCTTTGCCATCTGCCATGGTAGACGGCAAAGTGCATGAGTCCTGTAGTGCATGACCGCACTCATGAGAGTGTGGTGCCCATCAACGATGACGAAGTTGTTCACCAACTCCTCCAGCACGTCCGGCCAGCCAGCCACCACCCGTTTGGAGGTGTTCGGCGCTAGCGTTGGCTCCCCGACCCCTTCTCCACTGGAAGGAGGAACATGTGTCGTCGAGGGTCTTGGGGGCTCGGGAGCGGTCGACTGATGGGGTCCGGATGGTCCGGACTCCCTTCCGGCATCGGCCAGGAGGATCTCCTGGTCTTTGGCGGCCGAGGTGTTAGCCTCGATAGTTATGGTGTCAACCTCCCCCTCTGTGTTCGAAGGAGGAGGAGTCCTTCGGGACCGCAGCTCCCCGACCTCTTCAGGGATCAAGGGAGGCGCAAAGTGTGACATAGACCCACTGTCCGCCAGTTCGGCGGGTGGAGACGTCCCCTCCAAGGTCTGCTCGGTGGGGCGGTCACGTGGCGGACTACAATTTGGACAGTTAGCCTTCGACCAGAATGAATTACAGAAAACCGAGTAGCTAAAAATACCAACTTCATACCTGCTAGCCGGGGCTTAACCCTGGGTCCCTTCTTCAAGATCTCCTCGGACGCTTCGGACCCCTCGTCTGAGCTATCAGTCAGGACCAGTTTGGGCCGGCACCGCCTCTTCAAGGCTTGTGGGGGTTGAACATCTTCGACGTCCTCAGACGCCGCCCTCTTCTTGGAGTGCGAGGAGGCGCTCTCCTCCTCGTCCTCATCCTCATCCCCATTGATATGTCTCCAACGTATCTATAATTTTTGATTGCTCCATGCTATTACATTATCTATTTTGGATGTCAATGGGCTTTATTTTACACTTTTATATCATTTTTGGGACAAACCTACTAACCGGAGGCCCAGCCCAAATTGCTGTTTTTTTGCCTATTTTAGGGTTTCGCCGAAAAGGAATATCAAATGGGATCCAAACGGAATGAAACCTTCGGGAACGTGATTTTCTCAACAAACATGATCCAGGAGACTTGGAGTGGGCGTCAAGAAACAACCAAGGAAGCCACGAGGCAGGGGGCGCGCCTACCCCCCCTGGGCGCGCCCTCCACCCTCGTGGGCCCCTCGTTGCTCCACCGACATACTTCTTCCTCCTATATATATCCATGTACCCCCAAACATCCAGGAGCACCACAAAAACCTAATTCCACCGCCGCAACCTTCTGTACCCGAGAGATCCCATCTTGGGGCCTTTTCCGGAGCTCCACCGGAGGGGGCATTGATCACGGAGGGCCTCTACATCAACTCCATGGCCTCTCCGGTGATGTGTGAGTAGTTTACTTCAGACCTTCAGGTCCATAGTTATTAGCTAGATGGCTTCTTCTCTCTCTTTGGATCTCAATACAAAGTTCTCCTCGATCTTCTTGGAGATCTATTCGATGTAATCTTCTTTTGTGGTGTGTTTGTCGAGATCCGATGAATTGTGGGTTTATGATCCAGATTATCTATGAACAATATTTGATTCTTCTCTGAATTCTTTTATGTATGATTGGTTTATCTTTGCAAGTCTCTTTGAATTATCAGTTTGGTTTGGCCTACTAGATTGATCTTTCTTGCAATGGGAGAAGTGCTTAGCTTTGGGTTCAGTCTTGTGGTGCTCGATCCCAGTGACAGTAGGGGAAACGACACATATTGTATTGTTGCCATCGAGGACAAAAAATATGGGGTTTATATCATATTGCATGAGTTTATCCCTCTACATCATGTCATCTTACTTAAAGCATTACTCTATTCTTATGAACTTAATACTCTAGATGCATGTTGGATAGCGGTCGATGTGTGGAGTAATAGTAGTAGATGCAGAATCATTTTGGTCTACTTGTCACGGACATGATGCCTATATACATGATCATACCTAGATATTCTCATAACTATGCTCAATTCTATCGATTGCTCGACAGTAATTCGTTTACCCACCGTAATACTTATGCTCTTGAGAGAAGCCACTAGTGAAACCTATGGCCCCCGGGTCTATCTTCCATCATATTAATCTTCCAACACTTAGTTATTTCTATTGCCGTTTATTTTACTTTGCATCTTTATTTCTATTTATCATAAAAATAACAAAAATATTATCTTATCATATCTATCAGATCTCACTCTCGTAAGTGACCGTGAAGGGATTGACAACCCCTTTATCGCGTTGGTTGTGAGGTTCTTATTTGTTTGTGTAGGTGCGTGGGACTTGAGCATGATCTCCTACTGGATTGATACCTTGGTTCTAAAAAACTGAGGGAAATACTTACGCTACTTTACTGCATCACCCTTTCCTCTTCAAGGGAAAACCAACGCAATGCTCAAGAGGTAGCAAGAAGGATTCTGGCGCCGTTGCCGAGGAGATTTGCGCCAAGTCAAGTCAAGATTTGACTCCCGACAAGGAGCCATTACTGGCACCGTTGCCGGGGAGTCTACACACAAGTCAAGACATACCAAGTACCCATCACAAACTCTTATCCCTCGCATTACATTATTTGCCATTTGCCTCTCGTTTTCCTCTCCCCCACTTCACCGTTGCCGTTTTATTCGCCCTCTCTTCTCCGTTCCCCTTCTCTTTCCCAATTTGCCATTTTCGCTCGCTTCTTGTTTTCTCGTGTGTTTGATTGCTTGCTTGTCACGATGGCTCAAGATAATACTCCCTGAAGGAAATATGCCCTAGAGGCAATAATAAAGTTATTATTTATTTCCTTATTTCATGATAAATGTTTATTATTCATGCTAGAATTGTATTAATCGGAAACATAATACATGTGTGAATACATAGACAAACAGAGTGTCACTAGTATGCCTCTACTTGACTAGCTCGTTGATCGAAGATGGTTATGTTTCCTAGTCATAGACATGAGTTGTAATTTGATTAACGGGATCACATTATTAGGAGAATGATGTGATTGACTTGACCCATTCCATTAGCTTAGCACTTGATCGTTTAGTTTGTTGCTATTGCTTTCTTCATAACTTATACATGTTCCTATGACTATGAGATTATGCAACTCCCGTTTACCGGAGGAACACTTTGTGTGCTACCAAACATCACAACATAACTGGGTGATTATAAAGGTGCTCTGCAGGTGTCTCCGAAGGTACTTGTTGGGTTGGCGTATTTTGAGATTAGGATTTGTCACTCCGATTGTCGGAGAGGTATCTTTGGGCCCTCTCGGTAATGCACATCACTTAAGCCTTGTAAGTACTGCAACTAATAAGTTAGTTGTGGGATGATGTATTACGGAACGAGTAAAAGAGACTTGCCGGTAACGATATTGAACTAGGTATTGAGATACCGACGATCGAATCTCGGGCAAGTAACATACCGATGACAAAGGGAATAACGTATGTTGTTATGCGGTCTGACCGATAAAGATCTTTGTAGAATATGTGGGAGCCAATATGATCATCTAGGTTCCGCTATTGGTTATTGACCGGAGACGTGTCTCGGTCATGTCTACATAGTTCTCGAACCCGTAGGGTCCGCACGCTTAAGGTTTTGATGACAGTTATATTATGAGTTTATGATTTTTGATGTACCGAAGGATTTCGGAGTCCCAGATGAGATCGGGGACATGACAAGGAGTCTCGAAATGGTCGAGACGTAAAGATCGATATATTGGACGACTATATTCGGACATCGGAAAGGTTCCGAGTGATTCGGGTATTTTTTGGAGTACCGGAGAGTTACGGGAATTCGCCGGGGAGTATATGGGCCTTATTGGGCCATACGGGAATAGAGGAGAGAGGCCAAAAGGAAGGAGGCGCCCCCCCCCCTCTGGTCCGAATTGGACAAGGGGTGCAGCCCACTTTTCCTTGTTCCTCTCCCCCTCTTTCCTTCTCTCCTACTCCAACAAGGGAAGGAGGAGTCCTACTCCCGGTGGGAGTAGGACTCCCCCCTTGGCGCGCCCTCCTCCTAGGCCGGTCACCTCCCTTCCTTGCTCCTTTATATACGGGGGCAGGGGGGCACCCCAGAGACACAACAGTTGATCATTGATCTCTTAGCCGTGTGCGGTGCCCCCCTCCACCATAATCCTCGATAATATTGTAGCGGTGCTTAGGCGAAGCCCTGCGACGGTAGAACATCAAGATCGTCACCACGCCGTCGTGCTGACGGAACTCTTCCCCGACGTTCTGCTGTATCGGAGTCCGGGGACCGTCATCGAGCTGAACGTGTGCTAGAACTCGGAGGTGTCGTAGTTTCGGTCCTTGATCGGTCGGGCCGTGAAGACATACGACTACATCAACCGCGTTGTGCTAACGCTTCCGCTTTCGGTCTACGAGGGTACATAGACAACACTCTCCTCTCTCGTTGCTATGCATCACCATGATCTTGCGTGTGCGTAGGAAAATTTTGAAATTACTACGTTCCCCAACAGTGGCATCCGAGCTAGGTTTTATGTGTTGATGTAATATGCATGAGTAGAACACAAGTGAGTTGTGGGCGATATAAGTCATACTTCTTACCAGCATGTCACACTTTGGTTCAGCGGTATTTTTGGATGAAGCGGCCCAGACCGACATTACGCGTACGCTTACGCGAGACTGGTTCTACCGACGTGCTTTGCACACAGGTGGCTGGCGGGTGTCAGTTTCTCCAACTTTAGTTGAACCGAGTGTGGCTACGCCCGGTCCTTGCGAAGGTTAAAACAGCACCTACTTGACAAACTATCATTGTGGTTTTGATGCGTAGGTAAGAACGGTTCTTGCTCAGCCCGTAGCAGCCACGTAAAACTTGCAACAACAACAAAGTAGAGGACGTCTAACTTGTTTTTGCAGGGCATGTTGTGATGTGATATGGTCAAGCCGTGATGAGATATAAGTTGTTGTATGAGATGATCATGTTTTGTTGAAGTTATCGGCAGCTGGCAAAAGCCTTATGGTTATCTCTCTATTGCATAAGATGCAAGCGCCAAATAATTGCTTTACTTTATCGCTATGCGATAGCAATAGTTGCAAGAGCAATTGTTGGCGAGACAACCATGTGACGACACATTGATATAGATCAAGATGATGGAGATCATGGTGTCATGCCGGTGACGATGGAGATCATGACGATACTTTGGAGATGGAGATCAAAGGCACAAGATGATGATGGCCATATCATGTCACATATTTTGATTGCATATGATGTTTATCTTTTATACATCTTATTTTGCTTAGTTCAATGGTAGCTTTATAAGATGATCTCTCGCTAATTCACAAGGTATAAGTGTTCTCCCTGAGTATGCACCGTTGTGAAAGTTCTTCGTGCTGAGACACCACGTGATGATCGGGTGTGATAGGCTCTACGTTCAAATACAACGGGTGCAAAACAGTTGCACACGCGGAATACTCAGGTTAAACTTGACGAGCCTAGCATAAAACAGATATGGCCTCGGAACACGGAGACCGAAAGGTCGAGCGTGAATCATATAGTAGATATGATCAACATAGTGATGTTCACCATTGAAACTACTCCATCTCACGTGATGATCGGACATGGTTTAGTTGATATGGATCACGTGATCACTTAGAAGATTAGAGGGATGTTTGTCTAAGTGGGAGTTCTTAAGTAATATGATTAATTGAACTTTAATTTATCATGAACTTAGTCCTGATAGTATTAGCATATCTATGTTGTAGATCAATAGCTCGCGTTGTTGCTTCCCTATGTTATATATATGTTCCTAGAGAAAACTAAGTTGAAAAATGTTAGTAGCAATGATGCGGATTGGATCCATGATCTGAGGTTTATCCTCATTGCTGCACAGAAGAATTATGTCCTTGATGCACCGCTAGGTGACATACCTATCGCAGGAGCAGATGCAGACGTTATGAACGTTTGGCTAGCTCAATATGATGACTACTTGATAGTTTAGTGCACCATGCTTAATAGGTTAGAATCGGGACTTGAAAGACGTTTTGGATGTCATTGACCATATGAGATGTTCCAGGAGTTGAAGTTAATATTTCAAGCAAATACCCGAGTTGAGAGATATGAAGTCTCCAACAAGTTCTATAGCTAAAAAGATGGAGGAGAATAGCTCAAGCAGTGAGCATGTGTTCAGATTGTCTGGGTACTACAATCGCTTGAATCAAGTGGGAGTTAATCTTCCAAATAAAATAGTGATTGACAGAATTCTCTAGTCACCATCACCAAGTTAGTAGAACTTCGTGATGAACTATAGTATGCAAGGGATGATGAAAACGATTCCCGAGTTTTTCATGATGATGAAATCGATAAAGGTAGAAATCAAGAAAGAGCATCAAGTGTTGATGATTAACAGGACCACTAGTTTCAAGAAAAGGGCAAAGGGAAAGAAAGGGAACTTCAAGAAGAACGGCAAGCAAGTTGCTGCTCAAGTGAAGAAGCTCAAGTCTGGTCCTAAGCCTGAGACTAAGTGCTTCTACTGCAAAGGGACTGGTCACTGGAAGCGGAACTGCCCCAAGTATTTGGCGGATAAGAAGGATGGCAAAGTGAAGAAAGGTATATTTGATATACAGATTATTGATGTGTATTTTAATAGTGTTCGTAGCAACCCCTCGGTATTTGATACTGGTTCAGTTGCTAAGAGTAGTAACTCGAAACGGGAGTTGCAGAATGAACATAGACTAGTTAAGGGTGAACTGACGATTGATATGATCATCATCGCACACTCCCTATACTTTTGGGATTAGTGTTGAACCTAAATAAGTGTTATTTGGTGTTTGCGTTGAGCATGAATATGATTTGATCATATTTATTGCAATACGGTTATTCATTTAAGTAAGAGAATAAATTGTTGTTCTGTTTACATGAATAAAACCTTATATGGTTACACACCCAATGAAAATGGTTCGTTGGATCTTGACCGTAGTGATACACATATTCATAATATTGAAACCAAAAGATGCAAAGTTAATAATGATGGTGCAACTTATTTGTGGCACTGCCGTTTAGGTCATATTGGTGTAAAGCGCAGGAAGAAAATCCATGCTAATGGGCTTTTGGAATCACTTGATTATGAATCAATTGATGCTTGTGAACCATGCCTCATGGGCAAGATGACTAAGACTCCGTTCTCCGGAACAATGGAGCGAGCAACAGATTTGTTGGAAATCATACATACTGATGTATGTGGTCCGATGAATATTGAGGCTCATGGCAGGGATCATTATTTTCTGATCTTCACAGATGATTTGAGCAGATATGAGTATATCGACTTGATGAAACACAAGTCTGAAACATTTGAAAAGTTTAAAGAATTTCATAGTGAAGTGGAGAATCATCGTAACAAAAGTAAAAGTTTCTACGATATGATCGCAGAAGTACAATATTTCAGTTACGAGTTTGGCCTTCAGTTAAAACAATGTGAAATAGTTTCACTGCTCCCGCCACCTGGAACACCACAGTGTAATGGTGTGTCCGAACGTCATAACCGTACTTTATTAGATATAGTGCGATCTATGATGTTTCTTACCGATCTACCACTATCATTTTGGGGTTATACATTAGAGACAGCTACATTCACGTTAAATAGGGCACCATCTAAAACCGTGGAGATGACACCGTATGAACTGTGGTTTGGCGAGAAACCTAAGCTGTCGTTTCTTAAAGTTTGGGACTGCGATGCTTATGTGAAAAAGTTTCAACATGATAAGCTCAAACCCAAATCGGAGAAGTAAATCTTCATAGGATACCCAAAAGAAACTGTTGGGTACACCTTCTATCACAGATCCGAAGGCAAGATATTCGTTGCTGAGAATGGATCCTTTCTAGAGAAGGAGTTTCTCTCGAAAGAAGTGAGTGGGAGGGAAGTAGAACTTGATGAGGTAACTGTACCTGCTCCCTTATTGGAAAGTAGTTCATCACAGAAATCTATTCCTGTGACTACTACACCAATTAGTGAGGAAGCTAATGATTATGATCATGTAAACTTCAGATCAAGTTACTACCGAACCTTGTAGGTAAACCAGAGTGAGATCCGCACCAAAGTGGTACGGTAATTGTAACACCCCGGATATGACTTTCCCAATATGTATTCCAACTCTTGCCGTTTCCGGCTTTAAATTATTTTATTTTCTCGGGTTCGGGTTTTTGTCTCCGTGTGTTGTTGTCGTTGTCATGCATCTCATTTCATGACACCATGTGCATTGCATTTGCATACGTGTTCATCTCATGCATTCAAGCATTTTCCTCGTTGTCCATTTTGCATTCCGGTGCTTCGTTCTCCTCCGGTGGTCATTTCTACCTTTCTTTCGTGTGTGGGGATTGAACATTTCCGGATTGGACCGAGACTTGCCAAGCGGCCTTGATTTACTACTGGTAGACCGCCTGTCAAGTTTCGTACCATTTGGACTTCGTGTGTGTTGCAGCCCAAAACCCACCAAAAACCTCTCCATCATCTAGAGCGTTCGATCACGATCGCGTGGCCGAAAACCGCACCTCATTTGGACTCTCCTAGCTCCCTCTATGCCTATATATAGGTCCTCCTCCGAAATTCACGGGTCTCCCCTCCCCCCTAAACCCTAGATCCACTCCTTTGCGCGGCCGGACACGTCCGCCGGCCGCCGGACACTGTCCAGCGCTCGCCCGGACCAACCAGGGCACGCCACGTTAGCCAGCCGCGCCCACTTCGCCCCCACCGCGCCGCCGGCCCGCCCGGGCCCAGGCGGGGCCCTCCCGGCCCGGTCGACCACGCGCGCCCCGCGCCCTCTTCTCCCCGTGCTCCAGCGGCCACCGCCACCGACGCCGGCCGCCGCGCCGCCGCAGCTCCCCATCGCCGGCCGCCGCCTCCTCAAGGTCGCGCCGCCGCAGCTCCCCATCGCCGGCGCCGCGCCGCCAGGAGCTCGCCGGCCCATCTCCGGCGTCCTCCACCTCCTCCCCGAAGCTACTCCGGCGGGCTACAGGGTTTTCCTGCCGACCTCGACTTCCGTGCATGATCTGGATCTGGATCTGAGATCCCCTCCTCGGTTGACTCTTGCCCCGAAACCCTAACTATTTTGCATATTTCATCATGCCGTAACTTTGCATCCGTAGCTCCGTTTTGGGCATATAGCATATCAAAATGTTCATCTCAGAGAGTACATCATTTAGTCTCATTGCATCATTTTCATTTGAGTTCATCTTGATGCCCAAAATGCTGTTAGAAGAGGGCTACTTGAGATAATTGTCAGATATGCTGCTCCATTTAGATATTTGTCATTTTTGCCATGATTATTGTGTGCATGATATGCCCCTGAGCTCTACATCTGTTTTGGTAAGGGTTTTGCCATCTTTCCAGAGGTGCAACCCATGTATTTTTGTGATGTGTGTGGTGACTAGCACAAGCTTGCAAAGTGAGGCACTTGGTAATGCTGATTTCAGGGACTTAGCATTTCCACCAAGTCCTTGAGCTGTTTATTTCATATGGCCATATGTTCATATTGTTTCCTAGTGATCTGTGCCTCTTTTGAGGATGATCAGTAAGGATTTTTTGTTAATCTTGTAGTGCTCTATCCATCATGTCTTTGTTTGCAATTATGGAGCACCCTAGCTTGAGTCAATCGAGCTCTACTTTTGCTACTTCGTGAATCTGGGCAGATTGTCTACTTGTTAGCGATTTTGCCGATGATGTTGTAGTTGATCCGTGCATGCTATGCTATTGTTCTTGCCATGTCTAGCTTGCATTTTGTGTATTCTTGATGGGTGTATGCTTAGATTATCATGACTTGCTCCGTAGTGAGTGCATCGAGCTCGTAAACATGCCTACTTGATATATGTTTTCAGCATGCTCCAGTTTTCACTAAGTCTGAGAACTGATTATGTTTTTGCCATGTTCACATGCTTGCAATTGTATTTTCTGATCCCTATTGGCTCAAGGTCACTAAGGGACTTTTGTTAAGATCTTTGACTAACTCCATGCCATGCTTTACTTTGCCATGTTCAGGTCCTGTAACATGTAGTTTTGTTGCTCCGAAGAGTGCTATCTGATCTGAAATTCCAGACAAGTGTTAATTTCACTAAGTCTGAAATCTGTTTGCCATATGCGTTTTTGCCATGCTTGTTTGAACCTGTTAATGGATGAATTGGCCGTAGCTTAGTGCTAGACTTTTGTTAAGCATCATAAATGCATCCCTTCCATGTATTTTGTTATCATGTTTGGGTGCTGTAGCTTGTTCATCTCTTTGCATTTAGATAGCTACTTGCTGTAAATCGCAGAACGTGGCCATATTTGAATTGCTTGCCATTTCCAAACCGTAACTCCGATTCCGGCGTTCTTTATATCGTTTTCAAGCGATTTCATCTCATCTTTCCAGTGGCACACTTAGATTCCCAAGTTGAGGCCAGGTTCATGCATTCCTTGTCAAATCTTGCATATGCATCCCGCATCGCATCCCGCATAGCATACCATCTTTGCATCATATTGTTTGATCCTTGCTCGTGGTTGATTGTGTCCTTGTTGCTTGTTTGTCTTGTTTGGGTAGAGCCGGGAGACGAGTTCGCTAACGAGGAGCCCGTTGAGTTTGCTTTCGAGGATCCAGTCAACTCTGACAACTTTGCAGGCAAGATGATCATACCCTTGAAATCACTACTATCTTTGCTTTGCTAGATGCTCGCTCTTTTGCTATGCCAATGCTACGATGCCTACCACTTGCTTTCAAGCCTCCCAAATTGCCATGTCAAACCTCTAACCCACCATGTCCTAGCAAACCGTTGATTGGCTATGTTACCGCTTTGCTCAGCCCCTCTTATAGTTGTGCTAGTTGCAGGTGAAGATTGGAGGCCGTTCCTTGTTGGAACATTATTTACTTGTTGGGATATCATTATATTGCCATGTTATCTTAATGCATCTATATACTTGGTAAAGGGTGGAAGGCTCGGCCTCTCGCCTAGTGTTTTGTTCCACTCTTGCCGCCCTAGTTTTCCGTCATATCGGTGTTATGTTCCCGGATTTTGCGTTCCTTACGCGGTTGGGTTATAATGGGAACCCCTTGATAGTTCGTCTTGATGAAAGCTTTTCCAGCAATGCCCAACCTTGGTTTTACCATTTGCCACCTAGCCTCTTTTTCCCTTGGGTTTCCGGAGCCCGAGGGTCATCTTATTTTAAACCCCTCCCCCGGGCCAGTGCTCCTCTGAGTGTTGGTCCACCTGTCAGCTGCCGGTGGCCACCAGGGGCAACTCTGGGCTGGCCTACCCGTACCTAGGACAATCTGAGTGTGCCCTAAGAAAGAGATATGTGCAGCTCCTATCGGGATTTGTCGGCACATTCGGGCGGTGTTGCTGGATTAGTTTTAACCTGTCGAAGTGTCTTGAAGAACCGAGGTACCGAGTCTGATCGGAACGTCTCGGGAGGAGGTCTATTCCTTCGTTGACCGTGAGAGCTTGTCATGGGCTAAGTTGGGACTCCCCTGCAGGGATTTGAACTTTCGAAAGCCGTGCCCGCGGTTATGGGCAGATGGGAATTTGTTAATGTCCGGTTGTAGATAACTTGAACCTTAACTTAATTAAAATGAATCAACTGAGTGTGTTACCGTGATGGCCTCTTCTCGGCGGAGTCCGGGAAGTGGACACGGTGTTGGAGTAATGCTTGCGCAGGTTGCTCTCTAGTTTCTCGCTCGCGCTTTGCCTCCTCTTCTCGCTCTCTTTTGCGAACAGGATAGCCACCATATTTTGCTAGTCGCTTGCTGCAGCTCCACATATTTACCTTGCCTTACCTATAAGCTTAAATAGTCTTGATCGCGAGGGTGCGAGATTGATGAGTCCCTGTGGCTCATAGATTACTATTACACCAGATGCAGGGCCTGATGATTCCGCTGCAGGTGACGCGCTTGAGCTCAAGTGAGAGTTCGACGAGGACTCTCAACGATACTATGTTTCCTTTCCTGATGATCAGTAGTGGTGCCCAGTTGGGGGTGATCGGTACCGTGTCGCATGTTGGGTTACCTTTTATTTTGGCGCCGTGGTCGGGCCATGAGTGTTTGGATGATGTAATGTTATTTATGTACTTGATTGATGTGGCGAGTGTAAGCCAACTATGTTATCTCCCCTTTTATTATCTATATTACATGGGATGTTGTGAAGATTGCCTAACTTGCGACATATGCCTTCAATGCGATTATGCCTCTAAGTCGTGCCTCGACACGTGCGAGCTATAGTCGCATCGAGGGTGTTACAAGTTGGTAATCTGAGCCTTCCCCGACCTTAGGAGCCCCATTGCTTGATCGTTTTTAGCGGCCGAGTTGTGTCTAGAAAAATGTTTTGAGTCATTTAGGAATTATATATCGGAGAGTTTAGGAATTCTTTTTACTTCCCAGTCTCCTCATCACTCTGGTAAGGCATCCTGACATAGAGTTTTGACTCTTCTCTTCTCAAATTTCACTAAAAAAAATTTAGGATCACGCGGGTATCTTGGAATCGTTTCGATGGTTTTATGACGAGAACATTGTCTTGGTGCCTCCTGTCAGGGGTTTTGTGGAAGTGTCCCGGGGAGTTGAGCTCTGAGGTATTGTCGTCATAATTTTATCGTTGCAGTTCTGGAATACCTGAGTTTAGTACGCCGACATCGAAAATCTCTTTTATGCAGTTCGTTGGTGAGATAACCTCGACGCCGCCCAGTACTGGGGCGGGAGTTTGGGAGTATCGCCATAACTCGTATAACGGATGCTTTTCGAAGGTTGAGGTAGATGGTTTCCGAAGTTTTTCTCGGTTATGTGTTGAAGGATGGATACAGCTGGATGTAGGATTTGCTAGATTTGGTGAGATATTATGCTTCCCCTGTATCCCCAACACCTGATTGCATAACCGGAAAGGTTCGGGAGTTTCATAGGTGGGAATTATAGTAGCTCTAGTTCTTCTTCCACGGATATTTGGTTTGAGATTGGGATTTCTTACCGAGTATTCATTCTTGATCCGCACCTTGTTGATTTATTTCTCTACCTTAATTCTAAGTGGCTTCTCAATTTATGGATATGTGACCATTTCAAGAGGAATGCATTCGTTCATTTTGTTTGGATGTGAAGACTATATGTTGCAATTTTCATTCCGTTGGATTCAGCTTCAATATTTGTCTATCAATGTGCTAATGGATGTCAACCTCTTCAGGATGGCTCCTCCAACGCGCACTACTCCGAATCCTGATCCGCCACCATCTCCACCTCCTCCGGAGGCATGGCAAGCTATGATGGCCGCAACCAATGCAAACACACAGTTGATCATGCAAATTCTCCAAGAGCGCAATCAAGGCAACCAAGGGAACCAAGGAAACAATCAGAATCACTTTGCTACACTCAACTAGTTCCTTGCTAACGGGCCAAAGACTTTCAGCAATTGTGTTGAGGCAACCGATGCTGACGATTGGCTTGTGGATCTGTGCAAGCATTTCGAGTGCAGTAACGTCAGGCCTGAGGACTTCGTCAAGTTCGCTTCCTTCCAACTCAAAGATCAAGCTGCAGAATGGTTCCAGCAGTACAAGGATTCCAGAGGTGGACGTGTTATTACTTGGGATGAATTCCGTCAAGATTTCAGAGCTCATCATATTCCTCAGAGCGTGGTTGAAAGCAAGCATGAGGAATTCCGCAACCTGAAGCAAGGCTCTTTGTCTGTCTATGACTACAACAAGTTGTTTCAGAAGCTCGCCCGCTTTGCTAAGCAGGACGTCCCTGATGAGAAGAGCATGATATACCAGTTCAGGGGTGGTCTTAGAGAAGAAATTCAGCTAGCTCTTGTTCTCTTTGAACCCTTGAGGTATGATGAGTTCTACAACATGGCATTGAAGCAAGAGGCCGCTCAATTGAGGTGTGATGCTTCCAAGAAGCGAGTCAGAGAGGCTACTCCTTCTTCCTCTACTCAAGTGACCAAGCAGCAGAAGTATTGGCTTCCTCCTCCTCCGTTCCGTCAACCATATCAGCAGAAGAGCAAACGTGGCAGTGGATCTTCCCACCCACCCAACCCTGGCTTTCAGAACAAGACTTCGTCTCAACCTCCAAGATCGAGTGCTCCGTATCACCATCCACTTTCAGAGGTCACGTGCAACAAGTGCCAACAGAAGGGTCACTATGCCAACAAGTGTCTCAATCAGAGGCGTCTTCCTCCTCCTCCTGCCAGATCGGTAAGTACAGCTGTGGTCAAGCATAACCGCAAGCACGCCAAGGTCAACTTGATGAATGCAGCTCAGGCAGAGGATTCGTCAGATGTCATCATGGGTAACCTTCCTGTTAATCATATTCCAGCTAAAGTTCTTTTTGACACTGGTGCATCACATTGTTTCATATTGAGACCGTTTACATCTAGGCATGAATTGGTTTCGCAAGTTTTGCCTAGTCCATTAGCAGTTGTCTCTCCCGGTAAGCGCATGCATGCTAACTCCATCGTTCCGGATGTTACTATCACCTTGGGAGACTACAAGTTTCTGGCTTCTCCAACGGTTCTTGGTGACTCGGATATTGATCTTATTCTCGGAATGGATTGGCTTTCTAAGCACAAGGCTCAGCTTGATTGTGCAGCCAGGCAGATTCAATTGACTCATTCGTCTGAGGATGTAATTGTCTTTGCTGCTCGTGATGATACCATCCGTCTATTTTCTCTCAATGAGAAGGGTGAACTCGATGCCATCTCGCAAATTCCAGTCGTTTGCGAATATCAAGACGTCTTTCCAGAAGAGCTTCCAGGAATGCCTCCGCACCGGCCAGTTGAATTCGTTATTGATCTTGAGCTCGGCACGGAACCTGTGTGCAAGCATCCTTACAAGCTCGGACCTGAAGAGTTGAAGGAGCTGAAGAAGCAACTCGATATTCAAGAGAGAATGGGTCTCATCTGGCCTAGTTCTTCTCCGTGGGGTTGTGGTGTTCTTTTTGTGAAGAAGAAGGATGGAACGGACCGACTTTGTGTTGATTACCGTCCATTGAACAAGAAGACCATCAAGAACAAATACCCACTTCCCAACATCAACGAGCTGTTCGAACAACTCAAAGGTGCCCAAGTATTCTCCAAGCTTGATCTCCGTATGGGTTATCATCAGATTCGAATCCGGGAGCAAGATATTCCCAAGACGGCTTTCAGGACAAGCTATGGTTCATATGAATACACTGTCATGTCTTTTGGCCTCGTCAACGCTCCTCCGACTTTCTCTCGCATGATGAACTTCATCTTCAACGCCTACACCAATGACTTTGTTTTGGTCTATCTCGACGACATTCTGGTTTTCTCGAAGAACAAGGAAGATCATGCCAAGCACTTGCGTTTGGTGCTCGATAAGCTGAGGGAACACTAGTTCTATGCCAAGTTCTCCAAGTGCGAATTTTGGCTCGATGAGGTTCTTTATCTTGGTCATATCATCTCTGCCAAGGGCATTGCGGTGAATCTTGAGAAGGTGTCTGCAATTGTGAATTGGGAACCTCCTCAGAACGTGAAGCAACTCCGTAGCTTCCTCGGTCTCGCAAGCTATTGTCGAAGATTCGTTGAAAACTTTTCTAAGATCGCGAATCCTATCTCAAATCTTCTCCAGAAGCACGTCAAGTACGTTTGGTCTCTGGAGTGTGACATTGCTTTCAACACTTTGAAAGAGAAGTTGATCACTGCTCCAGTTCTGACTCCGCCTGATGAATCCAAATCGTACGAGGTCTTTTGTGATGCCTCTTTCCAAGGTCATGGCGCAGTGTTGATGCAAGAGAAGAAAGTTGTTGCTTATACCTCTCGCCAGTTGAAGCCCAATGAGAAGAACTACCCCACTCATGATCTTGAGTTGGCGGCAGTTGTGCATGCTCTTTTGACTTGGAGACATCTCTTATTGGGAAGAAAAGTGGACATCTTCACTGATCACAAGAGTCTCAAGTACATTTTCACTCAGCCTAATCTCAACCTCAGGCCAACTCGATGGGTCGAAATGATTCAAGAGTATAATCCGAGTATCGAGTATACTCCAGGAAAGGCCAATGTGATTGCTGACGCATTGAGCAGAAAGGCTTATTGCAACAGTCTGATTCTCAAGCCGTATCAACCCGACCTTTGTGAAGCTTTCCGCAAACTTAATCTGCAAGTTGTTCCTCAAGGTTTCCTCGCCAACCTTCAAGTCTCTCCTACCTTGGAAGACCAGATTCGCCAAGCTCAGCTTCTCGATGCTATGGTGAAAAAGGTGAAGATTGGGATTGCCAAGAGTCAACCCAAGTACAAGTGCTACCGCCTTGATGACAAGGATACTCTCTTTTTCGAGGATCGTATTGTTGAACCAAAGGTGACCTCCGTAAAGTGATCATGAACGAGGTGAAGGAAATATGCCCTAGAGGCAATAATAAAGTTATTATTTATTTCCTTATATCATGATAAATGTTTATTATTCATGCTAGAATTGTATTAACCGGAAACATAATACATGTGTGAATACATAGACAAACAGAGTGTCACTAGTATGCCTCTACTTGACTAGCTCGTTAATCAAAGATGGTTATGTTTCCTAACCATAAACAAAGAGTTGTTATTTGATTAACGGGATCACATCATTAGGTGAATGATCTGATTGACATGACCCATTTCATTAGCTTAGCACCCGATTGTTTAGTATGTTGCTATTGCTTTCTTCATGACTTATACATGTTCCTATGACTATGAGATTATGCAACTCCCGTTTGCCGGAGGAACACTTTGTGTGCTACCAAACGTCACAATGTAAAAGGGTGATTATAAAGGTGCTCTACAGGTGTCTCCAAAGGTACATGTTAGGTTGGCGTATTTCGAGATTAAGATTTGTCACTCCGATTGTCGGAAAGGTATCTCTGGGCCCTCTCGGTAATACACATCACATAAGCCTTGCAAGCATTGCAACTAATGAGTTAGTTGTGAGATGATGTATTACGGAACGAGTAAAGAGACTTGCCGGTAACGAGATTGAACTAGGTATGGGATACCGACGATCGAATCTCGGGCAATTAAACCGATGACAAAGGGAACAACGTATGTTGTTATGCGGTCTGACCGATAAAGATCTTCGTAGAATATGTGGGAGCCAATATGAGCATCCAGGTTCCGCTATTGGTTATTGACTGGAGACGTGTCTCGGTCATGTCTACATTGTTCTCGAACCCGTAGGGTCCGCACGCTTAAGGTTTCGATTAACAGTTATATTATGAGTTATTGAGTTTTGATGTACCGAATGAGTTCGGAGTCCCGGATGAGATTGGGGACATGACGAGGAGTCTCGAAATGGTCGAGACGTAAAGATCGATATATTGGACGACTATATTCGGACATCGGAAAGGTTCCGAGTGATTCGGGTATTTTTCGGAATACCGGAGAGTTACGGGAATACGTATGGGCCTTATTGGGCCATACGGGAAAGAAGAAAAAGGGCCTCAAGGGTGGGCCGCACCCCTCCCCTTGGTCTAGTCCGAATTGGACTAGGGAAGGGGGGCGCCCCCTTCCTTCCTTCTCCTTTTCCCTTCCTCTTTTCCTATTCCATATGGGAGGTGGAATCCTACTAGGACTAGGGAGTCCTAGTAGGACTCCACACCTGGCGCACCTCTCCTAGGGCCGGCCTCCTCCCCCCTTGCTCCTTTATATACGGGGGAAGGGGGTACCTCTAGACACACAAGTTGATCCACGTGATCATATTCTTAGCCGTGTGCGGTGCCCCCTTCCACCATAGTCCTCGATAATATTGTAGCGGTGCTTAGGCGAAGCCCTGCGACAGTAGTACATCAAGATCGTCACCACGCCATCATGCTGACGAAACTCTTCCCCGACACTTTGCTGGATCGGAGTCCGGGGATCGTCATCGAGCTGAACGTGTGCTAGAACTCGGAGGTGCCGTAGTTTCGGTGCTTGATCGGTCGGGCCGTGAAGACGTACGACTACATCAACCAAGTTAACGCTTCCGTTGTCGATCTACAAGGGTACGTAGATCACACTCTCCCCCTCTCGTTGCTGTGCATCACCATGATCTTGCGTGTGCGTAGGAAATTTTTTGAAATTACTACGAAACCCAACAGTGGCATCCGAGCCTAGGTTATATATGTTGATGTTATATGCACGAGTAGAACACAAGTGAGTTGTGGGCAATATAAGTCATACTGCTTACCAGCATGTCATACTTTGGTTCGGCGGTATTGTTGGATGAAGCGGCCCGGACCGACATTACGCGTACGCTTACGCGAGACCGGTTCTCCCGACGTGCTTTGCACATAGGTGGCTTGCGGGTGACAGTTTCTCCAACTTTAGTTGAACCGAGTGTGGCTACGCCCGGTCCTTGCGAAGGTTAAAACAGCACCAACTTGACAAACTATCGTTGTGGTTTTGATGCGTAGGTAAGATTGGTTCTTGTTTAAGCCCGTAGCAGCCATGTAAAACATGCAACAACAAAGTAGAGGACGTCTAACTTTTTTTGCAAGGCATGTTGTGATGTGATATGGTCAAGACATGATGCTAAATTTTATTGTATGAGATGATCATGTTTTGTAACCGAGTTATCGGCAACTGGCAGGAGCCATATGGTTGTCGCTTTATTGTATGCAATGCAATCGCGCTGTAATGCTTTACTTTATCACTAAGTGGTAGCGATAGTCGTGGAAGCATAAGACTGGCGAGACGACAACGATGCTACGATGGAGATCAAGGTGTCGCGCCGGTGACGATGGTGATCACGACGGTGCTTCAAAGATGGAGATCACAAGCACAAGATGATTATGGCCATATCATATCACTTATATTGATTGCATGTGATGTTTATCTTTTATGCATCTTATCTTGCTTTGATTGACGGTAGCATTATAAGATGATCTCTCACTAATTATCAAGAAGTGTTCTCCCTGAGTATGCACCGTTGCGAAAGTTCTTCGTGCTGAGACACCACGTGATGATCGGGTGTGATAGGCTCTACGTTCAAATACAACGGGTGCAAAACAGTTGCACACGCGGAATACTCAGGTTATACTTGACGAGCCAAGCATATACAGATATGGCCTCGGAACACGGAGACCGAAAGGTCGAGCGTGAATCATATAGTAGATATGATCAACATAGTGATGTTCACCAATGAAACTACTCCATCTCACGTGATGATCGGACATGGTTTAGTTGATTTGGATCAGGTAATCACTTAGAGGATTAGAGGGATGTCTATCTAAGTGGGAGTTCTTAAGTAATATGATTAATTGAACTTAAATTTATCATGAACTTAGTCCTGGTAATATTTTGCAAATTATGTTGTAGATCAATAGCTCGCGTTGTTGCTTCCCTGTGTTTATTTTGATATGTTCCTAGAGAAAATTGTGTTGAAAGATGTTAGTAGCAATGATGCGGATTGGATCCGTGATCTAAGGTTTATCCTCATTGCTGCACAGAAGAATTATGTCCTTGATGCACCGCTAGGTGACGGACCTATTGCAGGAGCAGATGAGACGTTATGAACGTTTGGCTAGCTCAATATGATGACTACTTGATAGTTTAGTGCACCATGCTTAATGGCTTAGAATCGGGACTTCAAAGACGTTTTGAACGTCATGGAGCATATGAGATGTTCCAGGAGTTGAAGTTAATATTTCAAGCAAATACCCGAGTTGAGAGATATGAAGTCTCCAACAAGTTCTATAGCTAAAAGATGGGGGAGAATCGCTCAACTAGTGAGCATGTGCCCAGATTGTCTGAGTACTACAATCGCTTGAATCAAGTGGGAGTTAATCTTCCAGATAAGATAGTGATTGACGGAATTCTCTAGTCACCATCACCAAGTTAGTAGAACTTCGTGATGAACTATGATATGCAAGGGATAACGGAAACGATTCCCAAGCTCTTCGTAATGCGGAAATTGACGAAGGTAGAAATCGAGAAAAACATCAAGTGTTGATGGTAGACAAGACCACTAGTTTCAAGAAAAGGGTAGAGGGAAGAAGGGGAACTTCAAGAAGAACAGCAAGCAAGTTGCTGCTCAAGTGAAGAAGCCCAAGTCTGGTCCTAAGCCTGAGACTAAGTGTTTCTACTGCAAAGGGACTGGTCACTGGAAGCGGAACTACCCCAAGTGATTGGCAGATAAGAAGGATGGCAAAGTGAACATAAGTATATTTGATATACATGTTATTGATGTGTACTTTACTAGTGTTTATAGCAACCCCTCAGTATTTGATACTAGTTCAGTTGCTAAGATTAGTAACTCGAAACGGGAGTTGCAGAATAAACAGAGACTAGTTAAGGGTGAAGTGACGATGTGTGTTGGAAGTGGTTCCAAGATTGATATGATCATCATCGCACACTCCCTATACTTTCGGGATTAGTGTTGAACCTGAATAAGTGTTATTTGGTGTTTGCGTTAAGCATGAATATGATTTGGTCAAGTTTATTGTAATACGGTTATTCATTTAAGTAAGAGAATAAATTGTTGTTCTGTTTACATGAATAAAACCTTATATGGTTACACACCCAATGAAAATAGTTTGTTGGATCTCGATCGTAGTGATACACATAATCATAATATTGAAACCAAAAGATGCAAAGTTAATAATGATAGTGCAACTTATTTGTGGCACTACCATTTAGGTCATATTGGTGTAAAGCGCATGAAGAAACTCCATGCTGATGGGATTTTGGAATCACTTGATGCTTGCGAACCATGCCTTATGGGCAAGATGACTAAGACTCCGTTCTCCGGAACAATGGAGCGAGCAACTGACTTATTGGAAATAATACATACTGATGTATGTGATCCATGAGTGTTGAGGCTCACGGCGGGTATCGTTATTTTCTGACCTTCACAGATGATTTGAGCAGATATGGGTATATCTACTTGATGAAACACAAGTCTGAAACATTTGAAAAGTTCAAAGAATTTCAGAGTGAAGTGGAGAATCATCGTAACAAAAATAAAAAGTTTCTACGATATGATCGCAGAAGTAAAATATTTGAGTTACGAGTTTGGCCTTCAGTTAAAAACAATGTGAAATAGTTTCACTACTCACGCCACCTGGAACACCACAGCATAATGGTGTGTCCGAACGTCATAACCGTACTTTATTAGATATAGTGCGAACTATGATGTCTCTTACCAATCTACCACTATCGTTTTGGGATTATGCATTAGAGACAGCTGCATTCACGTTAAAAGGGCACCATCTAAATCTGTTGAGACGACACCGTATGAACTGTGGTTTGGCAAGAAACCAAAGTTGTCGTTTCTTAAAGTTTGGGGTTGCAATGCTTATGTGAAAAAGTTTCATCCTGATATGCTCAAACCCAAATCGGAAAAGTGTGTCTTCATAGGATACCCAAAAAGTTACTGTTGGGTACACCTTCTATCACAGATCCAAAGGCAAGACATTCGTTGCTAAGAATGGATCCTTTCTAGAGAAGGAGGTTCTCTCGAAAGAAGTGAGTGGGAGGAAAGTAGAACTTGATAAGGTAATTGTACCTTATCCCTTATTGGAAAGTAGTTCATCACAGAAATCTGTTCCTGTGACTAATACACCAATTAGTGAGGAAGCTAATGATGATGATCATGTAACTTCAGATCAAGTTACTACCGAATCTCGTAGGTAAACCAGAGTGAGATCCGCACCAGAGTGGTACGGTAATCCTGTTCTAGAGGTCATGCTACTTGACCATGACGAACCTACGAACTATGAAGAAGCGATGGTGAGCCCAGATTCCACAAAATGGCTTGAGGCCATGAAATCTGAGATGGGATCCATGTATGAGAACAAAGTATGGACTTCGGTTGACTTGCCTGATGATCGGCAAGCAATTGAGAATAAATGGATCTTCAAGAGGAAGACGGACGCTGATAGTAGTGTTACTATCTACAAAGCTAGAATTGTCGCAAAAGGTTTTCGACAAGTTCAAGGTGTTGACTACGATGAGAGTTTCTCATTCGTATCTATGCTTAAGTCTGTCCGAATCATGTTAGCAATTGCCGCATTTTATGAAATCTGGCAAATGGATAAACAAAACTGCATTCCTTAATAGATTTATTAAAGAAGAGTTGTATATGATACAACCAGAAGGTTTTGTCAATCCTAAAGGTGCTAACAAAATATGCAAGCTCCAGCGATCCATCTATGGACTGGTGCAAGCATCTTGGAGTTGGAATATACGCTTTGATAAGTTGATCAAAGCATATAGTTTTATACAGACTTGCGATGAAGCCTGTATTTACAAGAAAGTGAGTGGGAGCACTACAACATTTCTGATAAGTATATGTGAATGACATATTGTTGATCGGAAATAATGTAGAATTATTCTGCAAAGCATAAAGGAGTGTTTGAAAGGAATTTTTCAAAGAAAGACCTCGGTAAAGCTGCTTACATATTAAGCATCAAGATCTATAGAGATAGATCAAGACGCTTGATAAGTTTTTTCAATAAGTACATACCTTGACAAGATTTTGAAGTAGTTCAAAATGGAACAGTCAAAGAAAGAGTTCTTGCCTGTGTTGCAAGGTGTGAAATTGAGTAAGACTCAAAGCCCGACCACGGCAGAAGATAGAAATAGAATGAAAGTCATTCCCTATGCCTCAGCCATAGGTTCTATAAAGTATGCCATGCTGTGTACCAGATCTATTGTATACCCTACACTGTGTTAAGCAAGGGAGTACAATAGTGATCTAAGAGTAGATCACTGGACAGCGGTCAAAATTATCCTTAGTGGAATAAGGAAATATTTCTCAATTATGGAGGTGACAAAAAGGTTCGTCGTAAAAAGTTACGTCGATGCAAGTTTTGACACAGATCTGGATGACTCTAAGTCTCGATCTAGATACATATTGAAAGTGGGAGCAATAAGCTAGAGTAGCTCCGTGCAGAGCATTGTTGACATAGAAATTCGCAAAATACTTACGGATCTGAATGTGACAGACCCGTTGACTAAAATTATCTCACAAGCAAAACATGATCACACCTTAGTACTCTTTGGGTGTTAATCACATAGCGACGTGAACTAGATTACTGACTCTAGTAAACCCTTTGGGTGTTGATCACATATCGATGTGACCTATGGGTGTTAATCACATGGTGATGTGAACTATTGCTGTTAAATCACATGGCGATGTGAACTAGATTATTGACTCTAGTGCAAGTGGGAGACTGAAGGAAATATGCCCTAGAGGCAATAATAAAGTTATTATTTATTTCCTTGTATCATGATAAATGTTTATTATTCATGCTAGAATTGTATTAACCGGAAACATAATACATGTGTGAATACATAGACAAACAGAGTGTCACTAGTATGCCTCTACTTGACTAGCTCGTTAATCAAAGATGGTTATGTTTCCTAACCATAAACAAAGAGTTGTTATTTGATTAACGGGATCACATCATTAGGTGAATGATCTGATTGACATGACCCATTTCATTAGCTTAGCACCCGATTGTTTAGTATGTTGCTATTGCTTTCTTCATGACTTATACATGTTCCTATGACTATGAGATTATGCAACTCCCGTTTGCCGGAGGAACACTTTGTGTGCTACCAAACGTCACAACGTAAAAGGGTGATTATAAAGGTGCTCTACAGGTGTCTCCAAAGGTACATGTTAGGTTGGCGTATTTCGAGATTAAGATTTGTCACTCCGATTGTCGGAAAGGTATCTCTGGGCCCTCTCGGTAATACACATCACATAAGCCTTGCAAGCATTGCAACTAATGAGTTAGTTGTGAGATGATGTATTACGGAACGAGTAAAGAGACTTGCCGGTAACGAGATTGAACTAGGTATTGAGATGCCGACGATCGAATCTCGGGCAAGTAACATACCGATGACAAAGGGAACAACGTATGTTGTTATGCGGTCTGACCGATAAAGATCTTCGTAGAATATGTGGGAGCCAATATGAGCATCCAGGTTCCGCTATTGGTCATTGACCGGAGACGTGTCTCGGTCATGTCTACATTGTTCTCGAACCCGTAGGGTCCGCACGCTTAAGGTTTCGATGACAGTTATATTACGAGTTTATGAGTTTTGATGTACCGAAGGAGTTCGGAGTCCCGGATGAGATCGGGGACATGACGAGGAGTCTCGAAATGGTCGAGACGTAAAGATCGATATATTGGACGACTATATTCGGACATCGGAAAGGTTCCGAGTGATTCGGTTATTTTTCGGAGTACCGGAGAGTTACGGGAATACGTATTGGGCCTTATTGGGCCATACAGGAAAGAAGAAAAAGGGCCTCAAGGGTGGCCGCACCCCTCCCCTTGGTCTGGTCCGAATTGGACTAGGGAAGGGGGGCGCCCCCTTCCTTCCTTCTCCTTTTCCCTTCCTCTTTTCCTATTCCATATGGGAGGTGGAATCCTACTAGGACTAGGGAGTCCTAGTAGGACTCCACACCTGGCGCGCCTCTCCTAGGGCCGGCCTCCTCCCCCCTTGCTCCTTTATATACGGGGGCAGGGGGCACCTCTAGACACACAAGTTGATCCACGTGATCATATTCTTAGCCGTGTGCGGTGCCCCCTTCCACCATAGTCCTCGATAATATTGTAGCGGTGCTTAGGCGAAGCCCTGCGACAGTAGTACATCAAGATCGTCACCACGCCGTCGTGCTGACGGAACTCTTCCCCGACACTTTGCTGGATCGAAGTCCAGGGATCGTCATCGAGCTGAACATGTGCTAGAACTCAGAGGTGCTGTAGTTTCGGTGCTTGATCGGTCGGGCCGTGAAGACGTACGACTACATCAACCAAGTTAACGCTTCCGTTGTCGATCTACAAGGGTACGTAGATCACACTCTCCCCCTCTCGTTGCTGTGCATCACCATGATCTTGCGTGTGCGTAGGAAATTTTTTGAAATTACTACGAAACCCAACACGAGGCTCACAATTCTCTCCTCTCCATCCACCCAGGGAGTACGAAGATGTATCAGGACCTCAAGCAGACTTATTAGTGGACTCGAATGAAGCCCGAGATTGCTCAATTCATGAATGAGTGTGATGTCTGCAGAAGAGTGAAGGCAAAACACCAAAGGCCAGCTGGTCTCCTCCAACCTCTTGCCATTCCAGAATGAAAGTTTGACCACATTGAAATGGACTTCATGACTGGGTTTCCAAAGTCCAAGCGTGGCAATGATGCTATATTCGTTGTCATCGACAAACTCACTAAAGTGGCTCACTTTCTGCCTATCAAAGAGTCGATCACTGCAGCTCAATTGGCGGAGCTCTATACCTCTCGAATTGTCTCTTTGCACGGTATTCCTCAAGTGATCTCTTCAGACCGTGGCAGCATCTTTACCTCCAAGTTTTGGGATTTTTTTCAGAAGGCCATGGGCACCAACATCCGCTTCAGCACAGCTTTCCATCCTCAAACTAGCGGCCAAGTCGAGCGTGTCAACCAGATTCTTGAAGATATGCTCAGGACTTGTGTGATCTCCTTCGGCATGAAGTGGGAGGATTGTCTTCCTTATGCTGAATTCTCCTACAACAACAGTTTTCAAGCAAGTTCGAGCAAGGCCCCATTTGAAATTCTGTATGGCAGGAAATGCCGTACCCCTCTCAATTGGTCTGAAATCGGCGAACGTCAGCTTCTCGGAAATGACTTAATCACAGAGGCAGAGGAAATGTGCAAAGTCATTCGAGATAACCTCAAAGCAGCCCAATCCCGCCAGAAGAGCTACTATGACAGTAAGCACCGTGATTTGGCTTTTGAGATCGGAGATCATGTTTACCTCCATGTCTCTCCTATGAAAGGTACTCGTCGCTTTGGTATCAAAGGCAAGCTTGCCCCTAGATACGTGGGACCTTTCAAGATTGTTAGCAAGAGAGGCGATCTCGCCTATCAACTCGAGCTTCCTTCAAACTTTGCAAATGTTCATGATGTGTTCCATGTCTCTCAGCTCCGAAAGTGCTTCAAGACTCCTAACCGCACCGTCAACTTCGATGACATTGAGCTCCAAGAAGATCTCTCCTATCGTGAGCACCCCGTTGCTATTCTGGAAGAGACTGAACGCAAGACTCCCAAAAAGTCAATCAAATTCCTCAAAGTCAAGTGGTCACACCATTCCGACCGTGAAGCTACCTGGGAACACGAGGATCACCCCCGTTCTGAATACCCGGCGTTCTTTCAGTCCTAGATCTCGGGACGAGATCCTTTCGTAGTGGTGGAGTGTTGTAACACCCCGGATATGACTTTCCCAATATGTATTGCAACTCTTGCCGTTTCCGGCTTTAAGTTATTTTATTTTCTCGGGTTCGTGTTTTTGTCTCCGTGTGTTGTTGTCGTTGTCATGCATCTCATTTCATGACACCATGTGCATTGCATTTGCATACGTGTTCATCTCATGCATTCGAGCATTTTCCCCGTTGTCCGTTTTGCATTCCGGCGCTTCATTCTCCTCCGGTGGTCATTTCTACCTTTCTTTCGTGTGTGGGGATTGAACATTTCCGGATTGGACCGAGACTTGCCAAGTGGCCTTGATTTACTACCGGTAGACCGCCTGTCAAGTTTCGTACCATTTGGACTTCGTTTGATGCTCCAACGGTTAACCGAGGGACCGAAAAGGCCTCATATGTGTTGCAGCCCAACACCCCTCCAATTTGGCCCAAAACCCACCAAAAACCTCTCCATCATCTAGAGCGTTCGATCACGATCGCGTGGCCAAAAACCGCACCTCATTTGGACTCTCCTAGCTCCCTCTATGCCTATATATAGGTCCTCCGAAATTCACGGGTCTCCCCTCCCCCCTAAACCCTAGATCCACTCCTCCGCACGGCCGGACACGTCCGCCGGCCGCCGGACACTGTCCGCCGCTCGCCCGGACCAACCAGGGCACGCCATGTTAGCCAGCCGCGCCCACTTCGCCCCTACCGCGCCGCCGGCCCGCCCGGGCCCAGGCGGGGCCTTCCCGGCCCGGTCGACCGCGCGCGCCCCGCGCCCTCATCTCCCCGTGCTCCGACAGCCACCGCCACCAACGCCGGCCGCCGCCTCCTCAAGGTCGCGCCACCGTGACGCCGGCCGCCGCGCCGCCGCAGCTCCCCATCGCCGGCGCCGCGCCGCCCGGAGCTCGCCGGCCCATCTCCGGCGTCCTCCACCTCCTCCCCGAAGCTACTCCGGCGGGCTACAGGGTTTTCCTGCCGACCTCGACTTCCGTGCACGATCTGGATCTGGATCTGAGATCCCCTCCTCGGTTGACTTTTGCCCCAAAACCCTAACTATTTTGCATATTTCAGCATGACGTAACTTTGCATCCGTAGCTCCGTTTTGGGCATATAGCATATCAAAATGTTCATCTCAGAGAGTACATAATTTCATCTCATTGCATCATTTTCATTTGAGTTCATCTTGATGCCCGAAATGCTATTAGAAGAGGGCTACTTTAGATAATTGTCAGATATGCTGCTCCATTTAGATATTTGTCATTTTTGCCATGATTATTGTGTGCATGATATGCCCCTGAGCTCTACATCTGTTTTGGTAAGGGTTTTGCCATCTTTCCAGAGGTGCAACCCATGTATTTTTGTGATGTGTGTGGTGACTAGCACAAGCTTGCAAAGTGAGGCACTTGGTAATGCTGATTTCAGGGACTTAGCATTTCCACTAAGTCCTTGAGCTGTTTATTTCATATGGCCATATGTTCATGTTGTTTCCTAGTGATCCGTGCCTCTTTTGAGGATGATCAGTAAGGATGTTTTGTTAATCTTGTAGTACTCTATCCATCCATGTCTTTGTTTGCAATTATGGAGCACCCTAGATTGAGTCAATCGAGCTCTACTTTTGCTACTTCGTGAATCTGGGCAGATTGTCTACTTGTTAGCGATTTTGCCGATGATGTTGTAGTTGATCCGTGCATGCTATGCTATTGTTCTTGCCATGTCTAGCTTGCATTTTATGTATTCTTGATGGGTGTATGCTTATATTATCATGACTTGCTCCGTAGTGAGTGCATCGAGCTCGTAAACATGCCTACTTGATATCTGTTTTCAGCATGCTCCAGTTTTCACTAAGTCTGAGAACTGATTATGTTTTTGCCATGTTCACATGCTTGCAATTGTATTTTCTGATCCCTATTGGCTCAAGGTCACTAAGGGACTTTTGTTAAGATCTTTGACTAGCTCCATGCCATGCTTTACTTTGCCATGTTCAGGTCCTGTAACATGTAGTTTTGTTGCTCCGAAGAGTGCTATCTGATCTGAAATTCCAGACAAGTGTTAATTTTACTAAGTCTGAAATCTGTTTGCCATATGCGTTTTTGCCATGCTTGTTTGAACCTGTTAATGGATGAATTGGCCGTAGCTCAGTGCTAGACTTTTGTTAAGCATCATGAATTCATCCCTTCCATGTATTTTGTTATCATGTTTGGATGCTGTAGCTTGTTCATCTCTTTGCATTTAGATAGCTACTTGCTGTAAATCGCAGAACGTGGCCATATTTGAATTGCTTGCCATTTCCAAACCGTAACTCCGATTCCGGCGTTCTTTATATCGTTTTCAAGCGATTTCATCTCATCTTTCCAGTGGCACACTTGGATTCCCATGTTGAGGCCAGGTTCATGCATTCCTTGTCAAATCTTGCATATGCATCCCGCATCGTATCCCGCATAGCATACCATCCTTGCATCATATTGTTTGATCCTTGCTCGTGGTTGATTGTGTCCTTGTTGCTTGTTTGTCTTGTTTGGGTAGAGCCGGGAGATGAGTTCGCTAATGAGGAGCCCGTTGAGTTTGCTTTCGAGGATCCAGTCAACTCTGACAACTTTGCAGGCAAGATGATCATACCCTCGAAATCACTACTATCTTTGCTTTGCTAGATGCTCGCTCTTTTGCTATGCCAATGCTACGATGCCTACCACTTCCTTTCAAGCCTCCCAAATTGCCATGTCAAACCTCTAACCCACCATGTCCTAGCAAACCGTTGATTGGCTATGTTACCGCTTTGCTCAGCCCCTCTTATAGTTGTGCTAGTTGCAGGTGAAGATTGGAGGCCGTTCCTTGTTGGAACATTATTTACTTGTTGGGATATCATTATATTGCCATGTTATCTTAATGCATCTATATACTTGGTAAAGGGTGGAAGGCTCGGCCTCTCGCCTAGTGTTTTGTTCCACTCTTGCCGCCCTAGTTTTCCGTCATATCGGTGTTATGTTCCCGGATTTTGCGTTCCTTACGCGGTTGGGTTATAATGGGAACCCCTTGATAGTTCGTCTTGATGAAAGCTTTTCCAGCAATGCCCAACCTTGGTTTTACCATTTGCCACCTAGCCTCTTTTTCCCTTGGGTTTCCGGAGCCCGAGGGTCATCTTATTTTAAACCCCTCCCCCGGGCCAGTGCTCCTCTGAGTGTTGGTCCACCTGTCAGCTGCCGGTGGCCACCAGGGGCAACTCTGGGCTGGCCTACCCGTACCTAGGACAATCTGAGTGTGCCCTGAGAAAGAGATATGTGCAGCTCCTATCGGGATTTGTCGGCACATTCGGGCGGTGTTGCTGGATTAGTTTTAACCTGTCGAAGTGTCTTGAAGAACTGAGGTACCGAGTCTGATCGGAACGTCTCGGGAGGAAGTCTATTCCTTCGTTGACCGTGAGAGCTTGTCATGGGCTAAGTTGGGACTCCCCTGCAGAGATTTGAACTTTCGAAAGCCGTGCCCGCGGTTATGGGCAGATGGGAATTTGTTAATGTCCGGTTGTAGATAACTTGAACCTTAACTTAATTAAAATGAATCAACTGAGTGTGTTACCGTGATGGCCTCTTCTCGGCGGAGTCCGGGAAGTGGACACGGTGTTGGAGTAATGCTTGCGCAGGTTGCTCTCTAGTTTCTCGCTCGCACTTTGCCTCCTCTTCTCGCTCTCTTTTGCGAACAGGATAGCCACCATATTTTGCTAGTCGCTTGCTGCAGCTCCACATATTTACCTTGCCTTACCTATAAGCTTAAATAGTCTTGATCGCGAGGGTGCGAGATTGCTGAGTCCATGTGGCTCACAGATTACTATTACACCAGATGCAGGGCCTGATGATTCCGCTCCAGGTGACGCGCTTGAGCTCAAGTGGGAGTTCGACGAGGACTCTCAACGATACTATGTTTCCTTTCCTGATGATCAGTAGTGGTGCCCAGTTGGGGGTGATCGGGACTGTGTCGCATGTTGGGTTATCTTTTATTTTGGCGCCGTAGTCGGGCCATGAGTGTTTGGATGATGTAATGTTATTTATGTACTTGATTGACGTGGCGAGTGTAAGCCAACTATGTTATCTCCCCTTTTATTATCTATATTACATGGGATGTTGTGAAGATTGCCTAACTTGCGACATATGCCTTCAATGCGATTATGCCTCTAAGTCGTGCCTCGACACGTGGGAGCTATAGTGTCACTAGTATGCCTCTACTTGACTAGCTCGTTGATCGAAGATGGTTATGTTTCCTAGCCATAGACATGAGTTGTCATTTGATTAACGGGATCACATTATTAGGAGAATGATGTGATTGACTTGACCCATTCCATTAGCTTAGCACTTGATCGTTTAGTTTGTTGCTATTGCTTTCTTCATAACTTATACATGTTCCTATAACTATGAGATTATGCAACTCTCGTTTACCGGAGGAACACTTTGTGTGCTACCAAATGTCACAACGTAACTGGGTGATTATAAAGGTGCTCTACAGGTGTCTCCGAAGGTACTTGTTGGGTTGGCGTATTTCGAGATTAGGATTTGTCACTCCGATTGTCAGAGAGGTATCTCTGAGCCCTCTTGGTAATGCACATCACTTAAGCCTTGTAAGTATTGCAACTAATAAGTTAGTTGTGGGATGATGTATTACGGAACGAGTAAAAGAGACTTGCCGGTAACGAAATTGAACTAGGTATTGAGATACCGAAGATTGAATCTCGGGCAAGTAACATACCGATGACAAAGGGAATAACGTATGTTGTTATGCGGTCTGACCGATAAAGATCTTCGTAGAATATGTGGGAGCCAATATGAGCATCCAGGTTCCGCTATTGGTTATTGACCGGAGACGTGTCTCGGTCATGTCTACATAGTTATCGAACCCGTAGGGTCCGCACGCTTAAGGTTTCGATGACAGTTATATTATGAGTTTATGAGTTTTGGTGTACCGAAGGAGTTCGGAGTCCCGGATGAGATCGGGGACATGACGAGGAGTATCGAAATGGTCGAGACGTAAAGATCGATATATTGGACGACTATATTCGGACATCGGAAAGGTTCCGAGTGATTCGGGTATTTTTCGGAGTACCGGAGAGTTACGGGAATTCGCCGGGGAGTATATGGGCCTTATTGGGCCATGCGGGAATAGAGGAGAGAGGCCAAAAGCAAGGAGGCGCCCCCTCCCCCCCCCTCTGGTCCGAATTGGACAAGGGGTGCAGCCCACTTTTCCTTGTTCCTCTCCCCCTCTTTCCTTCTCTCCTACTCCAACAAGGGAAGGAGGAGTGGAGTAGGACTCCCCCCTTGGCGCGCCCTCCTCCTAGGCCGGCCGCCTCCCTTCCTTGATCCTTTATATACGGGGGCAGGGGGCACCCCAGAGACACAACAGTTGATCATTGATCTTTTAGCCGTGTGTGGTGCTCCCCTCCACCATAATCCTCGATAATATTGTAGCGGTGCTTAGGCGAAGCCCTGCGACGGTAGAACATCAAGATCGTCACCACGTCGTCGTGCTGACGGAACTCTTCCCCGACATTCTGCTGGATCGGAGTCCGGGGATCGTCATCGAGCTGAACGTGTGCTAGAACTCGGAGGTGTCATAGTTTCGGTGCTTGATCGGTCGGGCCGTGAAGACGTACGACTACATCAACCGCGTTGTGCTAACGCTTCCGCTTTCGGTCTACGAGGGTACGTAGACAACACTCTCCTCTCTCGTTGCTATGCATCACCATGATCTGGTGTGTGCGTAGGAAAATTTTGAAATTACTACGTTCCCCAACACTCCCTCCATTCCAAAATATTGTGTGCCTGCGCTTCCCAAGGTCCAACTTTGACCATAAATTTAACCAACGAGACAAACTGCGGCAGGAGAAAAAATTATATAATTGAAAACTTCTTTCGAATATGAATTCACTGATATAATTTTTGCTCCCGCCACAATCGGTCTTGATAGTTAAATTTATGGTCAAAGTTGAAGCACAAGGATAGAGGAAGCACTACATTGTGGAATGGAGGGGGTACTAAATTGTGTGACTTTATCAATACCAACAATAATGATTTTATTAGCACTTCGATTGCTCCTCTTACCAATGCTGAATCTTGTGAAAGTAATACTGCTTTGCTGAATCTTGTCATGAAAGATTCGCTTTCTGGCCTTCCTAGTGAAGATGCCGCTACCCATCTAAACAACTTTGTTGATTTGTGTGATATGCAAAATAAGAAAGATGTGGATAATGATATTGTTAAACTTAAGCTATTTCCGTTTTCGCTTAGAGATCGTGCTAAAGCATGGTTTTCGTCTTTGCCTAAAAATAGTATTGATTCATGGAATAAGTGCAAAGATGCTTTTATCTCTAAGTATTTTCCTCCCGCTAAGATCATCTCTCTTAGAAACAATATTATGAATTTTAAGCAACTTGATCATGAACATGTTGCACAATCTCGGGAGAGGATGAAATTAATGATACGTAATTGCCCTACACATGGTTTGAATTTATGGATGATTATACAGAATTTTTATGCCGGATTGAATTTTGCTTCTAGAAACCTTTTAGATTCGGCCGCGGGAGGCACTTTTATGGAAATCACTTTAGGAGAAGCTACCAAACTCCTAGATAATATTATGGTTAATTATTCTCAATAGCACACTGAAAGATCTACTAGTAAAAAGGTGCATGCAATTGAAGAGATTAATGTTTTGAGTGGAAAGATGGTGTGACGCCCCCGATTCAATCGTACACTAATCATACACGCAAACGTGTACGATCAAGATCAGGGACTCACGGGAAGATATCACAACACAACTCTACAAATAAAATAAGTCATACAAGCATCATATTACAAGCCAGGGGCCTCGAGGGCTTGAATACAAGAGCTCGATCATAGACGAGTCAGCAGAAGCAATAATATCTGAGTACAGACATAAGTTAAACAAGTTGCCTTAAGAAGGCTAGCACAAACTGGGATATAGATCGAAAGAGGCACAGGCCTCCTGCCTGGGATCCTCCTAAACTACTCCTGGTCGTCGTCAGCGGGCTGCACGTAGTAGTAGGCACCTCCCGGGTAGTAGTAGTCGTCATCGATAGTGGCGTCTGGCTCCTGGACTCCAACGTCTGTTCGCATCAATCGGGTATAGGAAAGGGGAAAAGGGGGAGCAAAGCAACCATGAGTACTCATCCAAAGTACTCGCAAGCAAGGAGCTACACTACATATGTATGCATTGGTATCAAATGAAAAAGGGGTAACATATGTGGACTGAACTGTAGAATGCCGGATTAAGAGGGGGATAGCTAGTCCTATCAAAGACTACGCTTCTAGTAACCTCCATTTTGCAGCAGAAGAAGAGAGTAGATGGTAAGTTCACCAAGTAACATCGCATAGCATAATCCTAACCGATGATCCTCCCCTCGTCGCCCTGTGAGAGAGTGATCACCGGTTGTATCTAGCACTTGGAAGGGTGTGTTTTATTAATTATCCGGTTCTAGTTGTCATAAGGTAAAAGTACAACTCCAAGTCGTCCTGTTACCGTAGATCACGGCTATTCGAATAGATTAACTTCCCTGCAGGGATGCACCACATTTCCCAACACGCTCGATCCCCTTTGTCCGGACACACCTTCCTGGGTCATGCCCGGCCTCGGAAGATCAACACGTCGCAGCCCTACCTATGCACAACAGAGAGGTCAGCACGCCGGTCTAAATCCTATGGCGCAGGGGTCTCGGCCCATCGCCCATTGCACACCTGCACGTTGCGTACGCGGCCGGTGAGCAGACCTAGCCTCCCTTATACAAGAGCAGGCGTTCCAGTCCAACCCGGCGCGCGCCGCTCAGTCGCTGATGTCACGAAGGCTTCGGCTGATACCACGACATCGAGTGCCCATAACTGTCGCCGCGTAGTTGGTTAGTGCGTATAGGCCAGTAGCCAGACTCAGATCAAATACCAAGATCTCGTTAAGCGTGTTATCTTGAAGTAACCGCGAACGCCGACCAGGGCCAAGCCCACCTCTCTCCTAGGTGGTCTCAACCTGCCCTGTCGCTCCGCCACAAAGTAACAGTCGGGGGCCGTCAGGAACCCAGGCCCACCTCTACCGGGATGGAGCCACCTGTCCTTTCAGCCCCCTCATCAGAATCACTTGCGGGTACTCAACGAGCTGACCTGACTTTAGTCACCACCTGCGTCATGTATATAAAGTATATAGTATATACCCGTGATCACCTCCCGGAGTGATCACGGCCCAGTAATATAGTATGGCAGACGGACAAGAGTGTAGGGCCACTGATGGAACACTAGCATCCTATACTAAACATTAGGATAGCAGGTACAGGTATCAACAATTGTAGCAACAATGACAGGCTATACATCAGGATAGGATTAACGGAAAACAGTAACATGTTACACTACTCTAATGCAAGCAGTGTAAAGAAGAGTAGGCGATATCTGGTGATCAAGGGGGGGGGCTTGCCTGGTTGCTCTGGCAAGAAGGAGGGGTCATCTTTGATGTAGTCGAACACACGGACATCGGCAGCGGTCTCGGAGTCTACCGGAAAGGAGTAACGGAGGAGGAACACAATAAATAACAGAGCAATCAAATGTAACACAAAGTAAGACGCGGCAATATGTTGTGCTAGGGGTGACCTAACGTAGGGATAGGCGATACCGGCGAAGGGGGGAAACATCCGGGAAAGTATTATTGGTGTTTCGCGTTTTCGGGCAGATGAACCGGAGGGGGAAAGTTGTGTGTTCGCTATGCTAGGGATGTGTGACGGACGAACGGACTGCGTAGCCGGATTCGTCTCATCGTTCTGAGCAACTTTCATGTACAAAGTATTTTCATCCGACTTACGGATTATTTTCTATAAATTTCTAAAATTTTATTTTTTTAGAATATATTAATTCGAATTTGAAAAAAGAATTGGCTAGGTGCACACAGCAGCAGCTTAGTTTCAATGGCTTACAAGTGGGGTCCAATGGTTGGGTTGACCAGTCAACAATGATTGTGGCCCACATGTCATAAACTACACCTAATAATAGAAATAGGTCTACTCAATTAACTAAACTAATTAAGTACAAGGGCCCACTTGGCATATGATAGTTTAGATTAATCTAACCTACTACTAATTAAATGGACCGGCCATTAGTCTAGCCGTGCCTCACGGCTGGGCATGCGTAGCCACGGCCTGAAGCACACAAGGCATCCAGGAAGAGCCACACGAGAGACGCGCGACCTGTGGGCATGGCGTGCACACGGGGCATGCGCGGGAGGGCGCAGGGCACGCCCGTGGTGGCCAAGGTGCGCGGCACAGGCAGGGCCTTGCGGCAGGGAGCAGAGCACCAACAGGTTGAGCAGCAGGGCAACAACAAAAGAGCAGCAACAGCGAGCAAGCAGAGCAGCGCAGTAGCGACGGCGCGGGGCAGCGCGGGCACGAGCGGGGGCGCAGCGGTGGCACTAGCGGCGGGGCGCACAGCAAGGAAATGGGAATAGCAGAAGTAGGGGGCGTGGGCACGTACTGAACTGAGCTTACAGGAAGCATCGGCCATGGCGGACGAGCACGGGACAACCCAATCGGCGGTGAAATCGAACGGAAAAGTAGGGGGACGAGGAGAGGCGCTCACAGCGGAGGTCGTAGGCGAGCTCTACGAGGCCGGGGTGGACCGGAGTGACGGATCGACGGTGAGGTCGTGGCAGCCGAGCACGGAGAAGACGACGATGGCGTTGGCAACCCAGTACCTCGGCTTGAGGCGACGCCCGGGACCGATTAAGTCGAGCGCGGTGGAGCTCCTAGACGCCCTCCCGCACGCCGGAGACGCCGGTGGCCGTGACAACGACGATGGGGCAGCGGTCACTGTGGGATCTCACGAGCTCGATTCGGTCCAGAGAGGAAGGGGAACGATGGGGATCGAGGAGGGAACGATCGAGGCGGGGGTTAGGGTTCCGGAGTGGCGAGGGGAGACTTGTAGGCGCCGGGGGAATGCGGGATGGCCGCCACGCACGACCATGGCCGGGGAATGGCCGCCATGGCACCCCCGTCTCCTGTAGCGAGAGGAAGAGGACAGGTGGGGGTGGGCTGGGCCTATTTTTGCTAAATGGGCCAGGGGTCCAGTAGTTTAGGTCCCCTTTTCTTTTTACTACTATTTTTCCAATTTCTTTTCTGTTTAATTATTTAGCTACTGTTTTGTACTAATCCTAGAACCAAATGGCTTTTGTAAAATGTGGAGCTTTGACATATAAATACATACTATACATTATTTAGCACCGCCACAATAAGTTTGAGCAACTAAATAAAATAGTTTAATATTTTATTTATTGTAAAGGCATTCAACTAATTGTTTTTCTACTGTTTAAATCACTTTAGTGCTTTTAGTCTTTTTAGTAAAGTGTGGTTCCTTCACCAATATTTAATATGGATTACTTGGCTCACCCCGAACATTTTAGTTTTAATATTTGAAAACTTTTATTGTTTGCTTGATTTTGAATTTGAATTTGAACCATTTTCGAACTAACGCGAGATTAGCCACAATAATTGAGGTGACGTGGCATCATTAGCGTAGGTTCACGGTAGCCTAATTATCCGGGCATCACAGATGGATGAACTTATGAAATTGTTTGCTAATAAGAGTGCTCCTACTGATCATAATGATATGCCTTTGTCTACTTTGATTGAGAATAATAATGAATCTATGGATGTGAATTTTGTTGGTAGGAGTAACTTTGGTAACAACGCGTATAGAGGTAATTTTAATCCTAGGCCGTTTCCTAGTAAGTCCTCTAATAATTATGGTAATTTCTACAACAATTCTTATAGAAATTATAATAAGATGCCCTCTGATTTTGAATCTAGTATTAAAGAATTTATTACTTCGCAAATGAGTTTCAATGCTTTGATTGAAGAAAAAATGCTTAAGATTGATGAATTGGCTAGGAACGTTGATAGAATTTCTCTTGATGTTGATTCTTTGAAACTTAGATCTATTCCACCTAAGTATGGTATCAATGAGTCTCTCAAATCCATGATAATTTCCATTGATGAGTGCAAATAAAGAACCACTAGGATGCGTGCTAAGAAAGATTGCTTTGTGAAAGCGTGTTCTTCTAGTTTTCATGATAATAAGGATGAAGATCTAAAAGTTATTGATGTGTCCCCTATTAAATATTTGTTTTGCAATATGAATCTTGGTAATGATGGGACTGAAGATGAGCCACCTTTACCTAGAAGGCGTTCCAAAAATTCGGAGTTTTTAGATCTTGATGCAAAAGTTGTTAAAAGTGGGATTGAAGAGGTAAAAACTTTAGATATCAATGAACCCACTATTTTGGATTTCAAGGAATTTAATTATGATAATTGCTCTTTGATAAATTGTATTTCCTTGTTGCAATCTGTGCTAAATTCTCCTCATGCTTATAGTCAAAATAAAGCTTTTACTAAACATATCGTTGATGCTTTGATGCAATCTTATGAAGAAAAACTTGAGTTGGAAGTTTCTATCCCTAGAAAACTTTATGATGCGTGGGAACCTACAATTAAAATTAAAATTAAAGATCATGAGTGCTATGCTTTGTGTGATTTGGGTGCTAGTGTTTCCATGATTTCGAAAACTTTATGTGATTTGCTAGGATTCCGTGATTTTGATGATTGTTCTTTAAACTTGCACCTTGCGGATTCAACTATTAAGAAACCTATGGGAAGAATTAATGATGTTCTTATTTTTGCAAATAGGAACTATGTGCCCATAGATTTCATTTTTCTTGATATAAATTGCAATCCTTCATGTCCTATTATTCTTGGTAGACCTTTCCACAGAACGATTGGTGCAATTATTGATATGAAGGAAGGGAATATTAGATTCTAATTTCCATTAAGGAAAGGCATGGAACACTTCCCTAGAAAGAAAATTAAATTACCATATGAATCTATTATGAGAGCCACTTATGGATTGCCTACCAAAGATGGCAATACCTAGATCTATCCTTACTTTTATGCCTAGCTAGGGGCGTTAAACGATAGCACTTGTTGGGAGGCAACCCAATTTTATTTTTATTCCTTATTTTTTGTTATTGTTTAGTAATAAATAATTTATCTATCCTCTGTTTTGGTTGTGTTTTTTGTGTTTAATTAGTGTTTGTGCCAAGTAGAACCGTTGGGAAGACTTGGGGAAAGTCTTTTTGATCTTGCTGTGAAAAATAGAAACTTTAGCGCTCACGAGAATTGCTGCCATTTTTATTTGGAGAGTCCAATTTAGTTAATTCTTTTTGCATATGACCAATAGATAAATTCCTCACGTCCAGAAATTTATTTTAGAATTTTTGGGGTTCTAGAAGTTTGCGTTAGCTACAGATTACTACAGACTGTTCTGTTTTTGACAGATTCTATTTTTCGTGTGTTGTTTGCTTATTTTGATGAATCTATGGCTAGTAAAAGAGTTTATAAACCATAGAGAAGTTGGAATACAGTAGGTTTAACACCAATATAAATCAATAATGAGTTCATTACAGTGCCTTGAAGTGGTGTTTTGTTTTCTTTCGCTAACGGCGCTCACGAGATTTTCTTTTTGAGTTTTGTGTTATGAAGTTTTCAAGTTTTGGGTAAAGATTTAATGGATTATGGAACAAGGAGTGGCAAGAGCCTAAGCTTGGGGATGCCCATGGAACCCCAAGATAAAATTCAAGGACACCAAAAAGCCTAAGCTTGGGGATGCCCCGGAAGGCATCCCCTCTTTCGTCTTCGTCTATCGGTAACTTTACTTGGAGTTATATTTTTATTCACCACATGATATGCGTTTTGCTTGGAGCATCTTGTATGATTTGAGTCTTTGCTTTCTAGTTTACCACAATCATCCTTGATGTACACACCTTTTGAGAGAGACTCACATGATTTCAAATTTATTAGAATACTCTATGTGCTTCACTTATATCTTTTGAGCTATATAGTTTTTGCTCCAGTGCTTCACTTATATATTTTAGAGCACGGCGGTGGTTTTATTTTATAGAAATAATTGATCTCTCATGCTTCACTTATATTATTTTGAGAGTCCTTTAGAACAACATGGAAATTTGCTTTTAGTAATAATATAAAAACTTTCATAGAAAATGCATTGAATACTATGAGAAGTTTGATACTTGATAATTGTTTTGAGATATGGAGATGATGATATTAGAGTCATGCCAGTTGAGTAGTTGTGAATTTGAGGAATACTTGTGTTGAAGTTTGTGATTCCCGTAGCATGCGCGTATGATGAACCGTTATGTGATGAAGTCAGAGCATGATTTATTTATTGATTATCTTCCTTATGAGTGGCGGTCGGGGACGAGCGATGGTCTTTTCCTACCAATCTATCCCCTTAGGAGCATGCGCATAATACTTTGCTTTGATAACTTGTAGATTTTTGCAATAAGTATGTGAGTTCTTTATGACTAATATTGAGTCCATGGATTATACGCACTCTCATCCTTCCACCATTGCTAGCCTCTCTAATACCGCGCACTTTTAGCCGGTATCATAAACCCGCCATATACCTTCCTCAAAACAGCCACCATACCTACCTATTATGGCATTTCCATAGCCATTCCGAGATATATTGCCATGCAACTTTCCACCGTTCCGTTATTATGACACGCTTCATCATTGTCATATTGCTTGAATGATCATGTAGTTGACATCGTATTTGTGGCAAAGCCACCATTCATAATTCTTCATACATGTCACTCATGCATCATTGCACATCTCAGCACACCGTCGGAGGCATTCACATAGAGTCATATTTTGTTCTAAGTATCGAGTTGTAATTCTTGAGTTGTAAGTAAATAAAGTGTGATGATCATCATTATTAGAGCATTGTCCCAAGTGGGGAAAGGATGATGGAGACTATGATTCCCCCACAAGTCGGGATGAGACTCCGGAAAAAAATAAAAAGAAAGGAAAAGAGGCCAAAAAGAAAAAATAAGAAAGAAGGCCCAAATAAATAAATAAAACGAGAAAATGAGAGAAAAAGAGAGACGGGACAATGCTACTATCCTTTTTCCACACTTGTGCTTCAAAGTAGCACCATGATCTTCATGATAAAGAGTCTCCTATGATATCACTTTCATATACTAGTGGGAATTTTTTATTATAGAACTTGGCTTGTATATTCCAATGATGGGCTTCCTCAAAATGCCCTAGGTCTTCATGAGCAAGCAAGTTGGATGCACACCCACTTAGTTTCTTTTGTTGAGCTTTCATACACTTATAGCTCTAGTGCATCCGTTGCATGGCAATCCCTACTCACTCACATTGATATCTATTACTGGGAATCTCCATAGCCCGTTGATACGCCTAGTTGATGTGAGACTATCTTCTCCTTTTTGTCTTCTCCAAAACCACCACTCTATTCCACCATAGTGCTATATCCATGGCTCACGCTCATGTATTGCGTGAAGATTGAAAAAGTTTGAGAACATAAAAAGTATGAAACAATTGCTTGGCTTGTCATCGGGGTTGTGCATGATTTAAATATTTTGTGTGGTGAAGATAGAGCATAGCCAGACTATATGATTTTGTAGGGATAACTTTCTTTGGCCATGTTATTTTGAGAAGACATAATTGCTTAGTTAGTATGCTTGAAGTATTATTATTTTTATGTCAATATTAAACTCTTATCTTAAATCTTTCGGATCTGAACATTCATGCCACAATAAAGAAAAATTACATTGAGAAATATGTTAGAAAGCATTCCACATCAAAAATTCTTCCTTTATCATTTACCTACTCGAGGACGAGCAGGAATTAAGCTACGGGATGCTTGATACGTCTCCAACGTATCTATAATTTTTTATTGCTCCATGCTATTATATTATCTATTTTGGATGTCAATGGGATTTATTTTACACTTCTATATCATTTTTGGGACTAACCTACTAACCGGAGGCCCAGCCCAAATTGTTGTTTTTTGCCTATTTTAGGGTTTCGCCGAAAAGGAATATCAAACGGAGTCCAAACGGAATGAAACCCTCGGGTACGTGATTTTCTCAACAAACGTGATCTAGGAGACTTGGAGTGGGCGTCAAGAAACAGCCGAGGAAGCCACAAGGCAGGGGGCGCGCCTACTCCCCTGGGCGCGCCCTCCACTCTCGGGGGCCCCTCGTTGCTCCACCGACGTACTTCTTCCTCCTATATATATATCCACGTACCCCCCCCCAAACATCTAGGAGCACCACGAAAACCTAATTCCACCGCTGCAACCTTCTGTACCCGAGAGATCCCATCTTGGGGCCTTTTCCGGAGCTCCGCCGGAGGGGGCATTGATCACGGAGGGCCTCTACATCAACTCCATGGCCTCTCCGGTGATGTGTGAGTAGTTTACGTCAGACCTTCAGGTCCATAGTTATTAGCTAGATGGCTTCTTCTCTCTCTTTGGATCTCAATACAAAGTTCTCCTCGATCTTCTTGGAGATCTATTCGATGTAATCTTCTTTTGCGGTGTGTTTGTCGAGATCCGATGAATTGTGGGTTTATGATCCAGATTATCTATGAACAATATTTGATTCTTCTCTGAATTCTTTTATGTATGATTGGTTTATCTTTGCAAGTCTCTTTGAATTATCAGTTTGGTTTGGCCTACTAGATTGATCTTTCTTGCAATAGGAGAAGTGCTTAGCTTTGGGTTCAATCTTGTGGTGCTCGATCCCAGCGACAGTAGGGGAAGCGACACGTATTGTGTTGTTGCCATCGAGGATAAAAATATGGGGTTTATATCATATTGCATGAGTTTATCCCTCTACATCATGTCATCTTACTTAAAGCATTACTCTGTTCTTATGAACTTAATACTCTAGATGCATTCTGGATAGCGGTCGATGTGTGGAGTAATAGTAGTAGATGCAAAATCGTTTTGGTCTACTTTTCACGGACATGATGCCTATATACATGATCATACCTAGATATTCTCATAACTATGCTCAATTCTATCAATTGCTCGACAGTAATTCGTTTACCCACCTTAATACGTATGCTCTTGAGAGAAGCCACTAGTGAAACCTATGGACCCCGGGTCTATCTTCCATCATATTAATCTTCCAACACTTAGTTATTTCTATTGCTGTTTATTTTACTTTGCATCTTTATTTCTCTTTATCATAAAAATACCAAAAATATTATCTTATCATATCTATCAGATATCACTCTCGTAAGTGACCGTGAAGGGATTGACAACCCCTTTATCATGTTGGTTTCGAGGTTCTTATTTGTTTGTGTAGGTGCGTGGGACTTGAGTGTGATCTCCTACTGGATTGATACCTTGGTTCTCAAAAACTGAGGGAAATACTTACGCTACTTTGCTGCATCACCCTTTCCTCTTCAAGGGAAAACCAACGCAGTGCTCAAGAGGTAGCACCATCATGTACGGATGAGGCCGCAGCGTCCCCAGACCAGTTGCCTGAACGAGCCTTGCGGCGGAGGCCTGCCCTGGCCTCTGGTATCTCTTTCTTCTTGCCCTTCTTGTCAGGTGCCTTATAAGGCACCACAACCAACAGCTGCTCCAGCTGCTCTGATCAGGGCTCTTCGGGCAGCGGCGCTGGGCCATTGATCTTCTCAGCCTTAGCGATATGCAAACCCTAGATTATTGTGATGGTAGCCCGGTCAATCGCATGCAAATTGGATTTGGATAGAAGGGTACATTCTTTCTAATATTTTAGATAGAAGAAATGTTTCTTCTATCTAAAATATTCCAGCCATACAAAATCCGCATAGAGGTTTAGATCGAATCGTATGTGGTGTGAATATCCGAACACACGTTGAAGATGAATGTTGCTCACCACCTTTGGGGGGTTCGCGACGTCAAGGCCGATGTCCTTCCCCTCGACCGGACACTTCTCCTGAGGCTTGGCTAACCCCATATTTTATCATGGGTTGTGCCAAAGAGGTGTTGCACGGTGGTCGGGTCCTTGGGCTCGTGCTCCCACATTGGCTTGGCCCTCTCTTGGCAAGGGAGGATCCGGCGGTTGAGCATGATCTGGACCACGTCAACTAGCTTCACGCCAGTCTCCATTATGCTAACGACGCGCTTCTGCAGTGCCTTCACATGGGCAACGCACCCCTAGTCCGGACTCTTGGTGGTCCACGAAGCTAGTCTGGTAGGGGTGCGGACCTGAATGCGGGAAGCGCTCCCCAGGCACTAGTAGAAAACAGGGCTTTTGTCCAGGCCGGGTCAGCCCATTAGTCCCGGTTCAGTCTAGAACCGGGACCAATGTGGGCATTGGTCCCGGTTCGTGAGCCCAGGGGGCGGCCGGGCCACGTGGGCCATTGGTCCCGGTTCATCTGGACCTTTTGGTCCCGGTTGGTGGGATGAACCGGGACCAATGGGCCTCGCTCCTGGCCCACCACCATTGGTCCCGGTTGGTGGCTTGAACCGGGACCAAAGGCTCCCCTTTAGTCCCGGCTCATGTCACCAACCGGGACCAATGAGGTGCCTATATATACCCCCTCGCGCAAGAGCAGAGCACACTGCTCTGTTTTTTCTGGCCGAGGGGGAGAGGGCTTTCTGGTGCTCTAGCTCACCTCCTATGCACATGAGGTGTTCGATGGAATGCCCGAGCCACACTACTTAAGCTTTCTCCTCTCGAAGCTCGACCTCCAAGCTCCATTTTCCTCGAGATTTGTCTAGATTTAGCGGTCCGTCATGCCCCATCCCCGTCTTCACCGCCGTCGATCACCCGCGCCGATCTCATCACCGACATCACCGTGGTGAGCCTCTTGTTCTTATCTTCTTTCTGAAAGGAAAAATATTCTTACTTGTATGTTTAGATAGATACTTGTATCATTTTCTTACATTTATTATTGCATCTTATATAGTGCGATGGTTTTGGTATCCGCCCCCGTCGGCCCTCGTCCTGTCTATGATTTGGATGTGGTATGTATATTATCTTTATAATTATTGGTTCATTTATTGTTTATGAAAATTATGCCGACCAACGTGACATAGATTTTATTTATCTAGGATGTATGTGAATCGGAATGCCAACCGACCCTATTGTCGAGAGGTTAAATTTAGTTGAAGAAGAAAACAATTTGTTGAAGGAAAAAATAAAAAAAATTGAGGAGGAGAAGATGATATTGGAGTTGCATGTTGCGGATGTCGTCGATGATCACAAGATCAAGATGGATGCAATGCGCTTGAAGATTAGAAAGATTAGAAAATATGCCATTCATACCGAGGCTTGGTATCATTATGCCGTTGAATCAATTGTTACCTTGGTTGCGATTATGATCGGATTTGTTTTCGCATTGAAATGTTTTACATAGTTTCAATGTATGGTTTAATTAATTAGATGCTCTGGAGAGCTATATGTTGTTAGATGAGAACTATGTATGCACTTTGGTTTTAATGTGATGATGAACTTCTTTTAATTTGGACACTTAATTATATATAATGCACGCAGATGAACCGGCAATGGATGTACGGTGACAGACACACCCGCGAGTACATTAAGGGCATGCATGAGTTTCTCGATGCAGCTGAGGCAAACAAGCAGAATGGTTTTATGTGTTGTCCATGCACTGAATGTGGGAATACGATGTCGTACTCTAACCGGAAAATCCTTCACTCCCACCTGCTTTACAAGGGTTTCATGCCACACTATAATGTTTGGACGAGGCACGGAGAAATAGGGGTTATGATGGAAGACGGCGAAGAAGAAGACTACGATGACAACTATGTGCCCCCTAAATACGGTGATGCTGCAACGGGGGGAGCTGGTGAAGATCAAGAGGAACCAGACGATGTGCCCAATGATGCTGCAACGGGTGAAGCTGCTGAAGATCAAGAGGAACCAGACGATGTGCCCGATGATGATGATCTCCGCCGGGTCATTGTCGATGCAAGGACGCAATGCATTAGTCAAAAGGAGAAGCTGAAGTTCGATCGCATGTTAGAGGATCACAAAAAGGGTTATACCCCAATTGCGAAGATGGCAACACAAAGCTCGGTACCGTACTGGAATTGCTGCAGTGGAAGGCAGAGAATGCTGTGGCTGACAAAGGATTTGAGAAGCTACTGAAAATATTGAAGAAGAAGCTTCCAAAGGATAACGAATTGCCCGACAGTACATACGCAGCAAAGAAGGTCGTATGCCCTCTAGGATTGGAGGTGGAGAAGATACATGCATGCCCTAATGACTGCATCCTCTACCGCGGTGCATACAAGGATCTGAACGCATGCCCGGTATGCGGTGCATTGCGGTATAAGATCAGACGAGATGACCCTGGTGATGTTGATGGCGAGCCCCCCCAGGAAGAGGGTTCCTGCGAAGGTGATGTGGTATGCTCCTATAATACCACGGTTGAAACGTCTGTTCAAAAACGAAGAGCATGCCAAGTTGATGCGATGGCACAGTGAGAACCGAAAGAAAGATGGGAAGTTGAGAGCACCCGCTGACGGGTCGCAGTGGAGAAAAATCGAGAGAAAGTACTGGGATGAGTTTGCAAAGGACCCAAGGAATGTATGGTTTGCTTTAAGCGCGGATGGCATTAATCCTTTCGGGGAGCAGAGCAGCAATCACAGCACCTGGCCCATGACTCTATGTATGTATAACCTTCCTCCTTGGATGTGCATGAAGTGGAAGTTCATTATGATGCCAGTTCCCGGCAACGAAATTGATGTGTACCTAAGGCCATTAGTTTAAGAACTTTTACAGTTGTGGAATGAAAACGGTGTACGTACGTGGGATGAGCACAGACAGAAGGAATTTAACCTTAAGGCGTTGCTGTTCGTGACCATCAACGATTGGCCCGCTCTCAGTAACCTTTCAGGACAGACAAACAAAGGATACCACGCATGCACGCACTGTTTAGATGACACTGAAAGTATATACCTGGACAAATGCAGGAAGAATGTGTACCTGGGCCATCGTCGATTTCTTCCAACCAACCATCAATGTCGAAAGAAAGGCAAGCATTTCAAAGGCGAGGCAGATCACCGGAAGAAGCCCGCCATGCGCAGCGGTGATCACGTGCTTGCTATGGTCAATGATTTACACTACGTAATCTTTGGAAAGGGTCCCGGTGGACTAGCTGTTCCGAATGACGCTGAGGGACACGCACCCATGTGGAAGAAGAAATCTATATTTTGGGACCTACCCTACTGGAAAGACCTAGAGGTCCGCTCCTCAATCGACGTGATGCATGTGACGAAGAACCTTTGCGTGAACCTGCTAGGCTTCTTGGGCGTGTATGGGAAGACAAAAGATACACCTGAGGCACGGGAGGACCTGCAAAGTTTGCACGAAAAAGACGGCATGCCTCCGAAGCAGTATAAAGGTCCTGCCAGCTACGCTCTTACGAAAGAAGAGAAAGAAATCTTCTTTGAATGCCTGCTCAGTATGAAGGTCACGACTGGCTTCTCGTCGAATATAAAGGGAATAATAAATATGCCAGAGAAAAAGTTTCAGAACCTAAAGTCTCATGACTGCCACGTGATTATGACGCAACTGCTTCCGGTTGCATTGAGGGGGCTTCTACCGGAAAACGTCCGATTAGCCATTGTGAGCTATGTGCATTCCTCAATGCAATCTCTCAGAAGGTGATCGATCCAGAAATCATACCAAGGCTAAGGAGTGATGTGGCGCAATGTCTTGTCAGTTTCGAGCTGGTGTTCCCACCATCCTTCTTCAATATCATGACGCACGTCCTAGTTCATCTAGTCGACGAGATTGTCATCCTGGGGCCCGTATTTCTACACAATATGTTCCCCTTTGAGAGGTTCATGGGAGTCCTAAAGAAATATGTCCGTAATCGTGCTAGGCCAGAAGGAAGCATCTCCATGGGCCATCAAACAGAGGATGTTATCGGGTTTTGTGTTGACTTCATTCCTGGCCTTAACAAGATAGGTCTCCCTAAATCGCGGTATGAGGGGAGACTGACTAGAAAAGGCACTCTTGGAAGAGACTCAATAATATGCAGGGACGGATATTCTTGGTCTCAAGCACACTACACAGTTCTACAGAACTCTACCTTGGTGACCCCGTATGTCGATGAACACAAGAACAGTCTGCGCTCCAAACACCTGGAGCAGTGCGACGACTGGATTACATGTGAACACATCAGGACTTTCAGCAGTTGGTTGGAAACACGTCTCAGAGGTGACAACACTGTTTGTGATGAGTTGTACTTGTTGTCCAGGGGACCATCTTTGACTATATTGACTTACAAAGGATACGAGATAAATGGGAATACATTTTACACGATCGCCCAAGATCAAAAGAGCACCAACCAAAACAGCGGTGTCCGCTTTGATGCAGCAACCGAGAGCGGAAAGGATACATATTATGGTTACATAGTGGACATATGGGAACTTGACTACAGACCTGATTTTAAGGTCCCTTTGTTTAAGTGCAAATGGGTCAATCTATTAGGCGGCGGGGTACAGGTAGACCCACAGTACGAAATGACAATAGTGGATCTGAAAAATCTTGGGTACACTGACGAACCGTTCGTCCTAGCCAATGATGTGGCACAGGTTATCTATGTGAAGGACATGTCTACCAAACCGAGAAAAAGAAAAGATAAGGAAGCGAATACATCATACGATGAGCCAAAGCGCCACATAGTTCTTTCAGGAAAAAGGGACATCCTGGGAGTGGACGGCAAGACAGACATGTCTGAAGATTATGAAAAGTTTCGTGAAATTCCTCCCTTCAATGTCAAGGCTGACCCAAGCATCCTGATAAACAATGAAGATTATCCATGGTTACGGCGCAATAAGCAAATGACACAAGCGAAGAAAAAGTGAAGACTTTCTCCCGCAACTTTGTAACACACGAACATGCTACCATTGTCCGTTCTGTACATGCACATGCTATGTGGGTGAAATTATGATACCATCCCAACTTTCAACTTTTTCAGAGTTCATTTGAAATGCTTTCATGTCTTATGGTTCGGCCCTCGTAATACCATGACCATTAGTCCCTGGCCCATGCCAACTTTCAAACCAGGACTAAAGGGTTGGTCCTCGTTGCGGGCCGAGTTTAGTCCCACCTCGCCAACCGAAGGGGGCTCACACCGGTTTATAAGCGCTTCCCTCTCTGCCTTGTTGAGCTCCTCTCAAAGTGAAAATAGATGCCCTAATAGAGAAAGTTTATAATTTTGCTAACCTAAAAGCAAACAGAATTAAAAATTAAAGCAAAAAACAAAAGAAAATAAATAATGCAAAAAACAAATCAAAAAAACAGGAAAAAACTATTTTTATAGTAAAGTTAATCACAAAATAAAATAAATAAAGCAACAAAGAAAACAAAAAAAACTAAAAAAGTGTTTTCAAATTTGAAAACTAATGGCACTAACAGAAAGTTTATAATTTTTCTAAAACTAATGGCACTAACAGAAAGTTTATAATTTTTCTAACCTAAAAGCAAACAGAATTAAAAATTAAAGCAAAAAACAAAAGAAAATAAATAATGCAAAAAACAAATCAAAAAAACAGGAAAAAACTATTTTTATAGTAAAGTTAATCACAAAATAAAATTTGAAAACTAATGGCATTAACAAAAAGTTTATAATTTTTCTAAAACTAAAAGCATAAAGAATTAAAAAATAAAGCAAAAAACAAAATAAAATAAATAAAGCAACAAAAAACAAAAAAAATGCCACCTACTGGGCCACCACGGCCTGAATACGACTAGAAACCCTACCATGGGCCAGGATTCAGGCCCGCAGCAGGCCTAGTAGGCCCACAGGCATTGCAGTGACAGATTAGGCCCGAAAGCCTGCAGTTGAGAGGAGCTCGGGAGGGTGGGCGCAGCAGCGCTTATAAACCACTCCCGAGCCCTCTCAACTAGCGAGGTGGGACTAAACTTTTGGGCGTGGGGCAGCACAAGGCCATTGGTCCCGGTTGGTGGCACCAACCAGGACTAAAGGGGGCATTGGTCCCGGTTGGTGGCACCAACCGGGATTAAAGGTGGCATTAGTCCCGGTTGGTTTCACGAACCGGGACCAATGCTCTGGCTATATAAGCCAACACTTGTGAAATTCTCGATTCAGTTCGATCGATCTCCTCGTCCTCTCCTCCGACGACGATGCCAGGCTGCTCCTCGTCCTCGTCGCCGCCGAGCCCTCCGAACCACGTCGTCACCTCCCTGAGCCTGCGCCGTCCTCATCGCCGGCATCCCTGAGCCCACCGCCCTCGTCCCCGTCACCGCGTGCCTCCCCGAGCCCGCCTCCTTGTCCCCGTCACCGCGTGCCGCCCCGAGGCTGCCGTCCCCATCACCGCGTGCCGCCCCGAGCCCATCGTCCTCGTCGCCGGACTCCAGCCGTCGCCGCCCCCCTCAAAGTGAGCCCCCCTCTCGAGTGCCACTCTTGCGCCCGAGCGCCCCTTGCTCCGCCCCTGCTCCATGGTCGCTGCTGGCCCCGATGCATTGAAGAGCAGAAGGAGAGGAGAAGTAGAGGAGAGGAGAAGTGGAGCAGCAGCAACGCGCTGTCCACTTTTTTGAATTTTTTGGAATTTCTGAATTTTTTTTGTCCATATAGAAGGTGTTTGATGAAATGCTAGATGGCTTTGGGCATTTTTGGAATTTTTAAAAAAAATTGTGGTGAGGTACTGATGCAAGACAAAGGCGATGGCAAAATTTCAGAATTTTTGGAGAGGTTTAGAATAGGTTTTCAACAAGTTATTTGAATCCGATTCAAATTTCATTTGAATGAAATTTGAAAAATTTGAACTATGGATCAGAAGGTTTTTGGTGAAACGGATTGCGGGTACTGTCATGAAGTTGGAGTAATTTTTCTGGTTGTAAAAGAGTTAGGAAAATTTAGAATATGCTAAATATGTCAAAAATGTTTTTTTCATATGATGTTTTTTTCATATATGTATTCATTTTTTTATTTAGGTTGTTAATTAGTAGATATCGATTTTAGGTTAGTGTAGAGGAAAAAGTAAAATAAGGAAAAGGAAGAAAAGAGGAAGAAGGAAGAAGAAGAAGAAGAAAAGGAAGGAGTGGAAAAAGGAAAATAAGAAGAGGAAGACTTCTTTTTTTCTTCGATCTTCTCCTCTATTCCTTTCTTCTTCTCCTCTATTTTCTTCTTCAATCTTTTTTCCTCTTCTTACATGAGGATGGGGGGGTCGATATACCCCCTCTCTGATAACTTCGACATGAGGGGGGTCACCAAGGGTTCGAGGGGCGAGGGTCGGAAACTATAGGGTAGAGGTTCAAGGGTCACCGAGGGTTCGAGGGGCGAGGGTCGGGAACTAGGGTAGAGGTTCGAGGGTCACCGAGGGTTCGAGGGGCGAGGGTCGGGAACTAGGGTAGAGGTTCGAGGGTTCGAGGGTCGTCGAGGGGTCGAGATGTTGCCTAGTGTCAAAGTATTAAAGATCCATGGCTTCATCATTAGACGGAAGTAACCGGGGCATGATGGTACGAAGTTGTGCAAAGTTGTTTTGGAACGGAGTTCCGGATAGAATAATTCGCCTTTTTGTATGAATTTCAGCAAAGGCCTTCCAAATAGGGATATTCGGAAGGCTCTTGCTGAACTTTGTACGAAAAAGCGAATTATCCTATCCGGGACTCCGTTCCAAAACAACTTTGTAGACTTCGTACCATCATGCGCCTGTTACTTTCCTAGTGTCAAAGTATTGAAGAAATCCATGGCTTCATCATTAGCCGGAAGTAACCAGGGCATGACGAAGTCCTCCAAAGTTATTTTGGAATGGTGTCCCGGATAGGATAATTTGCCTTTTTGTATGAATTTCAGCAAAGGCCTTCCAAATAACGATATTTGGAAGGTGTTGCTGAACTTTGTACCAAAAAGCGAATTATCTTATCTGGGACTCCGTTCCAAAATAACTTTGGAGAGCTTCGTACCACCATGCACATGTTACTTTCACCCAATGATGAAGACATGGTTTTGTTGAATCCTTTGACACTAGGCAACCTTCCGACCCCTCGACGATCCTCTCGAACATGAGAGGAAGAACAGGATAAAAAAAGAGGAAGAAGAAGAAAAAAAGAGAGGAGAAGAAAGAATAGAGGAGAGGATCTCCTCTATTCTTTCTTCTCCTCTCTTTTTTTCTTCTTCTTCCTCTTTTTTTATCGGGAACGAGGGTCGTCGAGGGACATATAGATGTAGTGTCGTCGTTGTCGATATATACCCCCTCCCGATAGCTTCAACACGTGGGGGGGTCGAGGCCACTAATTAATATATATGATTCCTTACTATGATTAGGTAGCTAGTTCTACATTTGGCACTAATATATCCATCTGTCATGTTTGAATAATAATTGCCATGTTGTAAATATTTGTAGAAACTATGGACACCGCCCGAGACGAAGCAAAAGAAGCGTTGTTGAGGGACATAATCGCAGAAGGAAGTGATGTCGTCTCGTTGTTTCTCAACGACACCGATGGTCTGGAAGGAGAGGGTGAAGAAGCTGGCTATGGTGACCTAATGCAGGTGCAAGAAGAAGAACATGAGGACGGCTCCGGTGACCCAATGCCGGTGCAAGAAGGAGACCGTGATGACGGCTCTGGTGACCGAACCGAGTCCGGCCAGGTATATATATTAGTTAAGCCTGTGCTGACTAGCTGATTGATGCATTCATTGTTTTGGTATGTACACATATTAATTAAGTCTTTGTTCTTTTTTCTAGCCCTCCGGATCGAGCACAACTTCGTTAAAGAGACGAGGCCCGAAGAAAAAGTTGAGCTCGGATGAAAAGTTTGAGATCATAGCAATCGTGCCCGACGGCCAACCGATTGAACCCCTCCGGACAAAGAATGCATTTGTTGCTCAGTGCGGGGTTCTGGTTAGGGACAAGATCCCGATAAGCATCCAGCAATGGTTTAAGCCGGCTACAGAAGACCCTGAGGTGTCTTATGTCAATGATATGCAGAAAAATGATCTTTGGACTGAGCTGAAGTCAAATTTCACCCTACCACCAGAGGATAATCCAGAGAACCCAGTTAAAGAGCGATTAATCAAGTCTTTTGCTCTTAAGAGGATGGCAGAACTATTCAGGAGGTGGAAGAAAGAGCTGAATAAGTTTGTCGAAAATAATGAGACACCAGAATTCAAGGGCAGATATGAGAAGATCAGAGATCACTGGCCCGCATTTGTGGCCCACAAGACATCAGAAAAGAGTAAGAAGATGTCGGCGACAAACAAGCAAAATGCTGCGAAGAAGATGCTTCACCATCGCACGGGGTCAGGTGGCTACCTCGTAGCCCGGCCTAAGTGGGCCAAGACTGAGAATGATCTGGTTGATAAAGGGATCGAACCAGAGACAATTAGCTGGTCAGACCGTTGCCGGACTTGGTTCTTCGGGGCTGGCGGAACCTTGGACCCTGTAACAGGGAAGTGCATTTGGACGAACGATCAAATGGACATACCAGTCAGGAAGCTTAAGCAGTATATCGAAGCAGCGCAGCAAGGGAAGTTCTTTCCAGACAGAGAGAACGACGAGCTCACAATGGCCCTCGGGAATCCTGAGCACCCTGGACGGACACGAGGCACGCCAGGCTCCATTCCGTGGAAGGTTGGGTTTCCGGACGCAGACGGTTACAAATCCCATGAGAGGAGGAAAAAAAGTGCAGCAGACACAAATGCAGGCGCTGCAAGCAAGGGTAGACGCGATAGAGGAACGAGAAGCAAATCGCAGCAAATGTACTGCCGAAGCCTCCCCCGAAGCTACCCCGCCATCTCAGCGCAGAAGCAGCGTGGCTTCCACCGAGCTGCTTCAGCCGGAGCATGCCTTGATGGCTCCTGCCAGCTATCCCGTGGATGCTATCACGGAGTCTCAAAATTTCCACCTTATGACGCAATGGATGAATTTGAAGGTCAAGGCAGTTGTTGGCTCTGTTTATCCTACTGAACCCGGCGCAACTTTTCCCTGCCGTCCGATTCCAGAAGGATATGCTAGGGTGATGGTGGATGAAATAACAGAGGGATTTGAGGACCTCCAGCTTGACCACCCTACCGGTGAAGGGGAGACTCGGCTGGGGTCTGCTCTGAAGACTCCATGCCTATGGCGAAAGGAGCTCATCAACCTTCCGAACTGGATGCCTCCGCCTCCTCCTCCTCCTCCTCCGGCGAGTCAGGGCACTCCGCCTCCTCCACCGCCTCCTCCTCCGGCGACTGACGATCAGGGCCCTCGGCCGGCTCCTTCTCCGGCGCGTGGCGGCACTCCGCCTCCTTCTCCGCCTGCGCCGACGCGCCCGAGCAGCCAGCCTCCTCCTTCTCTGCCTCGTCAGCAAGGGCGGAAGAGACCTGCCGCCGCTCCAGCTGCTCCGGCGCGTCGTAGTCCTTCTCCTCCGCCTCGTAAGCAAGTAAAGAAGACAACTGCTCCGTCTGCTCGGTCGGTGTCTAGCAGTACAACCAAAGGCGGGAGGACATACAGATTCGGTCCTTCTCTGAAGACTCCACAGAAGTTACCATATGAGAGGACCCCGGAGGAGAACGCCGAGATCGCGCGAACCGAAGTGGATGACTGGTTTCAAGGGTTGAGAGCAAAGAGACATCCACCTCCGGAGGAGAAGGTAGATCCGGTGAAAGTGAAGCGCACTCTGGCTGCCCTGGCAAAACCACCAAAGTCTCCGCCGAAAGGCAACTATGAGCGCATTATTGCAAAGACATGGGCTGAAGCGGAGCGGTCGGGAAGTACAGTCAGTGATCAAAGGCTGAAAGAACGACGAGCAGCTGGGAAACAAATTGCCCAGCTCGGCGAACAAGCGAAGCAATCGTGCCCCCCCCCCTCAAGGTGCCTAGCGACATCGTCGATCCGAGGATGGTGCCTGGTTATGGCAATGTTGACGATTACCTGCCCGACGATGTACATTATGATCCCATGGAGGTGCAGATACACAGATACGAGTACGGGAAGCCTCTCGTCAAAGATGAAAAATCTTTAACAACGATGATGCGAAGATTACATGATTGGTACTTGAAAATCTGCAGAGAGTCTGGGGGGAGGAGTACTTTGTATGCGAGAGTTAAACCGGAGCATGACCTCGTTGGAATTGAACTGTTGCCTATTCCATTTGAGGAGTTCTATCAGTTTTTCAATCAATTGGCCCTCGATAAAACAACGATCACCTGCTACTGTCTGTAAGTACTACTACTTCTGTCATTAAGTCTCTCTATATAGCTCATCTATTTCATTGCATGTATTTATAATTATCCTCACTATATTATGCAGAATGAAGATCGCCGAATTGAAGAAAAGACAAATCGGTGATATTGGGTTCGTTAACACATATCTCATAGATGCAACTGAGGTTCAACATCGTCCCAGAGATACCGAGGCCAACTTGCTACGATCATTCAAAAAAAATTAAAACAAAGATATAATACTCTTTCCTTACAACTTCAAGTGAGTGTTACTGTCTTGTGCATATTCGGTTTCCCTTATATATTAGTCCAGGTTATAGTAATGTAATTGATGAGTTATGCATGCGTGTGCAGTTTCCACTATATTCTCCTAGAGATTAGGCTTGAGCAGGGAGTAGTAACCGTCTTGGACTCTAAACGAAAAGATCCCCAGGAGTATGCGGACATGACTAAAATCCTCAAGAAGTTAAATCAATCATTATCCACCATATCAGCAACTTTGTTCATTTCCTGATATCAAGTAATTGTTTTCTTTGTCCGGCAGGGTTTGGAGAAAATTCACCAGAAAAGTTCCAGGACTTCCGAAGGAGCTGGAATTTAGACACCCGAAAGTAAGTACTATAGTAGCATGTTCCGCGCATCTCCTAGTGATTCAAGCGCTAGTTTCATCAATACCATTTAGCATTCTTGCTTATCAGTTTGATTGACCTCTATTTCTTGTAAAGTGGTTGTGGCAGGAAAAAGGGAATGATTTCTGTGGATACTACGTCTGCGAGTCCATCCACCACACGACCTGTGAGCGGGGCGGGTACTCTGACGAACAATATGAAGTACGTAAATAACAACATTCACAATTTTATTTTATTACCATCATTTGTATTGAGTTTCATTCATTCATATATATATGTATTGACCCCCTTCTTCAAATTAGATGTTTCGGAAGCGGGATGAACTCCTAGCACCAGCTCGCATGCGAGCAATTCAAGAGGTATTGGCGGCATTCTTTCTTGACCAAGTGATCGCTGAAGACGGAGAATACTATGTGGACCATGAGTCCGTATGATTATATTTGTAAGAGATAATTATTGTATATATGTAGCTGGTAGTGTCGGATAGATATACGAGAACTTGTTGTTCGACCAATCTCTCAAAGAAGGAGAGGTGGTCGATATCACTTCTTTCTGTATGCATATATGTTCATGACGATCTTCTGTTTCCTTCGTTTGCTTACTAGCTAACTAGCGTGTCTGGTCCTCTCTATACGTATGTATAGTACGTAGCGTCGACCAAGCACGGACATAAGAGAGGACACTTCTCTCTATTAATTATAGCTAGCTAACACAATATATGAAACACCTAAATTAACCCCCCTAAACCCCCAAACCCCCCCCCTTTCAAAAAAAACAAAAACCCCAGCCACAAAAATGCTGACGCGTGGATGCCTATTGGTCCCGGTTGGTGCCACCAACCGGGACCAAAGGGTCTCCTGCCCGGGCTCTGCGCACTGCCCACGTGGAGGCCCATCAGTCCCGGTTCTGGATTGAACTGGGACTAAAGGTACAGGGCATTAGTACCGACACTTTAGTCCCAGTTCAGGAACCAGGACTAAAGGCCCTTATGAACCAGAACTATAGGCCCTTTTTCTACCAGTGAGGTGGCATCCCTTGGATCTGTAACGTAGAACCATTCCTTTTGCCACACCTTAACGGTGTCGATAAACTTGCCCTCCAGCCACGGGACCCATGTCAGCTTGCTCATCATGGCCCCGCCGCAGTCTGCATGGTCGCCGCCCACCACCTTGGGCTTGACGTTGAACACCTTCAGCCATAGGCCAAAGTGCGATTGGACCCGAAGGAGCGCTTCACAGAAAATGATGAAGGTCAAGATGTGGAGGAGGGAGTTGGGGGCTAGATCATGAAAATCTAACCCAAAAAAGAACATCAACCCCCTTATGAAGGGGTGTAAAGGGAACCCAAGCCCTCTGAGGAAATGCGGGAGGAACCCAACCCTTTCGCCCGGCCTAGGCGTGGGGATGATCTGGCCCTGTTCAGGGGCCCGATGGGCGATGTTGGCTGACAAGTAGTCGGCTTGGTTCAACTTTGGGATGTTGCTTTCGGTGACGATGTAGGCATCCCACTTCCCGTTGGCACTAGATCTGGCCATGGCGGGGGTGAGCGGGGTGGTATTCACGGTGAAGCAGAGAGATTGGGCACTGGAGCTCTGAAGGATTGTGTAAGAAGCAGTGGAAGGTGGGAGAAGGCGTGGGTAGCGGATTGCGGCTTCCCCTCTTTATAAGCCACGGAAGGACAACAAGTCCCTCTTTTCACGTCGTAGGCTTCTCCACTTCCCGATAATCTTGTAACTTTATGTGCGAATGGGGAGATGAGATCATTGATCATATCCCCGAAAAAACGGAGCACGATCTCCACCTTGCCGAGACATGCCAATAAGGGGTCGGCCACAACCCGTGCATCAAGAATAGCCTACCGCACAGAGTTATGACCAGTCGCGGCCCTCCGCTGAAGGAGAAAAAGATGTCAGTCAAAGACACTATTCACACTTGACCGACCTTTCTTTTTTCATTCAGGTCTAAGTAAAATGGACATTTCAGATTCCGGGCACCTCGTGACCCCAAACGTGTGCAGACTATATTGAAGACTCACCTCGCAAGCCAAAATATATCTGGTGTGCGGATGCCGGACACAATCCCCGGTGTTGGAGGCTAGTTCAGGGGCTACTCAGGGAGTCACGGACTAAGGGGTCCTCAGAGAGCCGGCCCATGCAATGTGGGCCGGACTGGTGAAGTCGTACATCAACAGGAGGTCAATGAAGCCGTGGTGTGCCCTCCAAGGCAATGATAGGCAGGATCCCTTTACCCCTTATTGTAATCTACCTCCGGTAACCCTAACCCTACCAGTTTCTATATAAACTAAGGTTTGTAGTCTTTAGGACTAGAGCTATATTCATCACCTCATCACCTTAGGGTTTAGCTCATATTGATCTCGAGGTAGATCTACTCTCTAACCATATTGTACATCCAATGCAATCAAGCAGGACGTAGGGTATTACCTCTTTGAGAGGGCCCGAACCTAGGTAAACACCGTGTTCATTGAGCCTTGTTCCCCATCGATTCTAGATCCACAGCTCGGGACCCCCTACCCCGAGGTCTACCGGTTTTGACACCGACAATAGGTATTTGAGAGAAACTAGAATATCCATCAAGAAAGCAAAAGTGTGTGTGCTTTGACAATCTTGAAAGGCAAAGGGTAATGATCTTTTCTAGTAGCTTTGTTTAATTTTCTAAAATAAATTACCATTCTATAGCCTGTCACAATTCTTTGTGGAGTGAGTTCATTTTTATCATTAGGAACAACAGTAATACCTCCTTTCTTAGGGACACAATGAATAGGACTTACTCATCTACTATCAGCTATGGGATAGATTATACCTGCTTCCAGAAGCTTTAGTATTTCAGTTCTTACCACTTCTTTCATTTTATGATTCAATCATCGTTGATGATGAACAAAGGGTTTAGCATCAGGTTCCATGTTAATATTGTGTTGACGGAGAGTGGTACTAATGCCCTTAAGGTCATGAAGAGTATATCCAATAGCAAGACGGTGCTTCCTCAAAAAATTTGATTATCTCTTTTCTTCATGTTCTGTAAGGTTAGCACTAATAATAACAGGATATATCTTTTCTCATCAAGATAAGCATATTTTAAGGTGTCAGGCAATTGCTTTAATTCAACAAAGGATCACCTTTAGGTGGAGGAAGGCCTCCTAAAGTTTCAACAGGCAAATTGTGTTTAAGGATAGGTTGTTGTTCAAAGAATATTGTATCTATTTTCATTTCTTTCATGCATGTGCATATCATTTTCATGGTCTAGCAAATATTGTTCTAGTGGATCAGTGGGGGTACGGCAATAGAAGCAACACCAATTATTTCATCCTTACTAGGTAATTGTTTATCATGAGGTTGTCTATGAAACTTAGAAAAATTAAACTCATGAGACACATCACCAAAGTTGACACTGACCATTTCTTTATGGCAATCTATCTTAGCATTAACAGTTTCAAGAAAGGTCTACCAAATATTATGGGACAAAAATCATCTTGTGCGGAACGAGGAACGAAATTAGTAGGGTATTTTATTTTCCCACACAAGACTTCAACATCTTTAACAATCCCAAGTGGTGTGATGGTGTCCCTATTTGCAAGTTTAATAGTAACATCAATATCTTCTATTTCAGCAGGTGCTATATCATTCATAATTTCTTGATATAAAGTAAAAGGAATAGCACTCACAGTAGCACCCAAATCACATAAACCATGATAGCAATGATCTCCTATTTTAACTGAGACAACTGGCTTATTCTTATCTTTAGTATCGGGTTTGGCAATTCTAGCAACTTCATCACTGGAATAAGTAACATGCCCATCAATATTATCGACCAAGAGATCTTTAACCATAGCAATACTAGGTTCTACTTTAATTTGTTTGGAGGGTCTAGGTACTTTAATATTGCTTTTGTTAACCATGGTTAAGACTTTCCTTTATCCTAACAGGGAAAGGTAGTTTTTCAATATAAGCAGTTGGCACAAGTGGATCAACATTGTAAATGTTAGTTTCATCTTTAACTATAACTGGTTCCTCAATCTTTTCTATAATAGGAGGATGATATCTAAACCACTTCTCCTTAGGGAGATCAACATGAGTAGCAAATTATTCGCAAAAAGAGGATACTATCTCAGAGTCAAGTCCGTATTTAGTGCTAAACTTGTGAAAAACATCTGTATTCATAAAATATTTAACACAATCAAACTGAAGCTTAATACCTGACTCTTTACCTTCATCGAGTTCCCAATCTTTAGGGTTGTGTTTAATTCTTTCCAAAAGATCCCACTTGAATTCAATAGTCTGCATCATAAAAGAACCAATACAAGAAGTATCGAGCACGGATTGATCATTACGAGAAAGCCGAGCATAAAAATTCTGTATAATAATTTCTCTTGAGAGCTCATGATTGGAGCATGAATATAACATTGATTTAAGCGTCCCCCAAGCTAGAGCAATACTTTCTCCTTCACAAGGCCAAAAATTATATATATATAATTCCGATCATGATGAACTAGATGCATAGGATAATTTTTTTGGTGAAATTACAATTTCAATCGATTCCAATTCCAAGCTCCAATATCATCACATAGCGTGTACCATGTCAATGCTTGTCCCACCAAACATAAAGGGAAAACCTTCTTCTTAACTTCATCTCCGGGCAAACCTGCAAGCTAAAACAATTCACAAATTTCATCCACATGTATCAAATGCATATCAGGATGTTTCGTTCCGTCTCCTTCATAAGGATTAGCTAGCAGTTGTTCTATCATACCCAAAGGAATTTCATAACCAATATTTCTAGTAGGTGCAATAGGTTGAGGAGCAACTCTTTGTGCTTTCGGTTGAGGTGAAGATACCCCGAACAAACCCCTCAAAGGATTGTTTTCCATAGTAACAAGTGACAGTAAATTTCAGCATGTAATATAATTTTTTTTTCCTTTCCACTTACCAAGAGCGCTTCACTCCCGGAAACGGAACCAGGAAAGAGTCTTGATGACCCACAAGTATAGGGGATCAATCGTAGTCTTTTGATAAGTAATGGTGTCGAACCCATGAGGAGCAAAAGGAAATGACAAGCGGTCTTCAGCAAGGTAATGTCTGCAAGCACTAAAATTGTCGTTAACAGGTAGTTTGATAGGTAGATAATTTGTAACAAGTAACAAGTAGCACTAGTAACAATAGGTGCAACAAGGTAGCCCAATCCTTTTTGTAGCAAATGAAAGGCCAAAACAATCTCTTATAGTAAGTAAATCGTTCTTGAGGACACACGGGAATTTCATCTAGTCACTTTCATCATGTTGGTTTGATTCGCATTCGCTACTTTGATAATTTGATATATGGGTGGGCCGGTGCTTGGGTTTTGTTCTTACTTGAACAAGCCTCCCACTTATGATTAACCCATCTTGCAAGCATCTGCAACTACGAAAGAAGAATTATATAAAATCTAACCATAGCATTAAACATATGGATCCAAACCAGCCTCTTACGAAATAGCGCATAAACTAGGGTTCAAGTTTCTGTCACTCTAGCAACCCATAATCTAATAAGTACTTCACAATGCATTCCATTAGGCCCAAATATGGTGAAGTGTCATGTAGTCAGCGTTCACATAACACCACTAAGGAAATCACAACATACATATCATCAAAATATCGAACGAATATCAAATTCACATGATTACTTATGACGGGACTTCTCCCATGTACTCAAGAACAAAACTAACTACTCACAAAACATATTCATGCTCAAGATCAGAGGGGTATTAAATCTCATGACAGATCTGAACATATAATCTTCCACCAAATAACCAACTAGCATCAACTACAATATGTAATCAACACTACTAGTCACCCACATGTACAAATTTGAGGTTTTGATACAAAGATTGAACACAAGAGATGAACTAGGTTTTTGAGATGACATGGTGCTGGTGAAGATGTTGATGGAGATTGGCCCTCCCACGGTGAGAGGGTTGTTGGTGATGACAATAGCTTTGAATTCCCCCTCCCGAAGGGAAGTATCCCCCGCGGAATCACTCCGCCGGAGAGCAAAAGTGCGTGTGCCCAAGTTCCGCCTCGAGATGGTGGCGCTCCATCCCTAAAGTCCTCTCCTGGGTTTTTTTTCTAGGTCAAAATACCTTATGTACCAGAAAATGGGCACCAGAGGTGGGCCAGGGAGCCCACTACCCACCAGGGCACGCCTGGAGGGGGTGGCGCCCTGGTGCCTAGTGAGAACCTGGGTGGCCCCCTCCGGTATTTCCTTTCTCCAATATTTTTTATATATTACAAAATAATTCTCCATGAAATTTCAGCTCATTTGGAGATGTGCAGAATAGGTATCTCTGACATAGCTTTTTCAGTCCAGAATTCCAGCTGTCGGTATTCTCCCTCTTTGTGTAAACCTTGCATATTATGATAGAAAATGCATTAGAATTACTCTATAAAGTGTTATAATGGATAAAAACACTATAAAAAAGTAGGAAAACACGATGCAAAATTACTTTAGATCAACAATGTAGTCTAGGATAAAACATTATGCTAGTCAAATTCTTGTAGCAAGAGAACCCACCTAATAAGTCTAGGTTTAGCATCTTTGTTTTCCATAAGGTATTTAATAGCAGCATGATCAGTGTGAACAATTACTTTAGATCAACAATGTAAGATCTGAATTTATCACAAGCAAACACAACTGCTAAAAAATCTTTTTCAGTAATAGCATAATTTCTTTGGGCATTGTCTAGGGTTTTACTAGCATAATGGATAACATTTAGTTTCTTATCAACTCGTTGTCCTGGAACAGCACCAACAACATAATCACTAGCATCACACATAATTTCAAAAGGTAAGTTCCAATCAGGTGGTTGAACAATAGGTGCAGAAGTTAAGGCTTTCTTAAGTGTTTCGAAGGCTTCTACACAATAATTATCAAAAACAAATGGAACATCATTTTGCAAGATATTAGTGAGAGGCCTAGAAATTTTAGAGAACTCTTTAATAAACCTCCTATAGAAACCAACATGACCAAGGAAACTACGAATACCTTTAATGTCTTTAGGACATGGCATTTTCTCAGTTGCATCAACTTTAGCTTTATCCACCTCAATACCTCGCTCAGAAATTTTATGCCCTAAGACAATGCCTTCGTTCACCATAAAGTGGCACTTCTCCCAATTCAAGACAAGATTAGTTTGTTCACATCTCTACAAGACTCGATCAAGGTTGCTTAATAAATCATCAAAAGAAGTTCCATAAACGGAGAAATCATCCATGAAAACCTCAACAATCTTTTCACAAAAGTCAGAGAATATATCAATCATACATCTTTGATAGGTAGCAGGTGCATTACATAAACCAAAAGGCATACGCCTATAAGCATAAGTTTCAAAAGAACAAGTAAAAGTAGCTTTCTCTTGATCAGGTTGTGATACAGGTATTTGAGAGAAACTTGAATATCCATCAAGAAAGCAAAAGTGTGGGTGCTTAGATAATCTTTCTAATATTTGATCAATGAAAGGCAAAGGGTAATGATCTTTTCTAGTGGCTTTGTTTAATTTTCTAAAATCAATTACCATTCTATAGCCACTCACTATTCTTTGTGGAATGTGTTCATTTTTATCATTAGGAACAACAGCAATACCTCCGTTCTTAGGGACACAATGAACAGGACTTTCCCATCTACTATCAGCTATAAGATAGATTATACCTGCTTCCAGAAGCTTTAATATTTCAGTTCTTACCACTTCTTTCATCTTACGATTCAATCGTTGTCGATGATCAACAACGGGTTTAACATAAGGTTCCATATTAATATTGTGCTGACAGAGAGATGGACTAATGCCCTTAAGATCATGAAGAGTATATCCAATAGCAGCATGGTGCTTCCTCAGAATTTTTAGTAATCTCTTTTCTTCATGTTCTGTAAGGTTAGCACTAATAATAACATGATATATCTTTTTCTCATCAAGATAAGCATATTTCAAAGTGTCAGAAAATTGCTTTAATTCAAACACAAGATCACCTTTAGGTGGAGGAGGACCTCCTAGAGTTTCAACAGGTAAATTGTGCTTAAGGATAGGTTGTTGTTCAAAGAATATTTTATCTATTTCATTTCTTTCATGCAAGTGCATATCATTTTCATGGTCTAGCAAATATTGTTCTAGTGGATCAGTAGGAGGTACGGAGATAGAAGAAATACCAATTATTTCATCCTTACTAGGTAACTCTTTATCATGAGGTTGTCTACGAAACTTAGAGAAATTAAACTCATGAGACACATCACCAAAATTAACATTGGTCGTTTGTTTATGACAATCTATCTTAGCATTTACAGTGTTCAAGAAAGGTCTACCAAATATTATGGGACAAAAATCATCTTGTGGTGAACCAAGAACTAGAAAATTTTGTGGGATATTTTATTTTCCCACGCAAGACTTCAACATCTCTAACAATCCAAAGTGGTGTGATGGGGTCCCTATTTGCAAGCTTAATAGTTACATCAATATCCTCTATTTCAGCGGGTGCTATATCATTCTTAATTTCTTGATATAAGGTAAAAGTAATAGCACTCACACTAGCACCCAAATCACATAAACCATGATAGCAATGATTTCCTATTTTAACTGAGACAACAGGCATGCCAACAACATGCTTATTCTTATCTTTAGTATCAGGTTTGGCAATTCTAGCAGCTTCATCACAGAAATAAATAACATGCCCATAGGGCCGGGCTGACAAAATATGGGGCCCTGTGCCAAACTCTAAAACAAGGCCTAGCACACTAGAAAAATAGACCTATAATAGTAATATATAGGCTATAATGTGTTACATAGAAATATAATATATCAAGAATCACACTTATTCATTGAAAAACTTGTTCTCAGCTTGAATTACTTTTCTACCGCGCAGCAGGGGCAGTAAGCAATCTTCAAATAAATGTCCAACAAAGCTTAACTACTTTTCTAGATGAAATCTTAGCACACAAACAACACATGAATTATGGCATTAAATTGAAACAAAATAACCTGAAGGATTAAGTTAGGCATGCGATCCCCTTGCTGACTTTGCCCTTGGACCACTCTGCTGCTAGGTAATCCCCTTGTCTTTGGACCCCTATATCTCCCTTTTCCCTTCAATTTTATGGAGAATAGGGTTATAAGAAGACTACAGAGTCAAATTGACTGAAGAAAAATAGATTAACCCGGGGATTATAGAAAGAGGATTTTTCCTATCATTGAAACTTGAGGAGAAATGCGTTGGGAATGAGCAAATCGTGATCTCCTCCTCTTGTTGGAACTGTCACGGTCGCTGATCGATCCGACGATCCCATTTTCAATCCAGCGGTGGCCTGAGAGCGTCGCCGGTGACGCGACGATTCCGCTTCCTATAGGCTGTAGCGACGTAGATGCGGGTGGTTTTGTGATTTTGCCTTTTGAGATCGATCCGATACTCCCGATGATCCCGTTTCCTATTTTTTAGGGCACCTATGATCCTGTTTCCGATCGGTCGATCAGGAGATTTGCGGACGCGCTGGATCGGCCCAACGCCATGAGAGGCCCATTGTGTAGGAGTAGTTTTTTTTCAGAAATACATACTAGGGTTATTTAAAAATTTGGGGGCCCTGAAATTTATGGGCCCTGTGCGGGCCGCACAGTTTGTACAACTGTGGGCCCGGCCCTGCATGCCCATCAATATTATCGACCAAGAGATCTTTAACCATAACAACACTAGGTTCTACTTTAATTTGTTCAGAGGATCTAGGTACTTTAATATTACTTTTGTTAACCATGGTTGAAACCTAGCATGTTCCTTTATCCTAATAGGGAAAGGTGGTTTTTCAATATAACCAGTAGGCACAACTGGATCAACATTGTAAATGATAGTTTCATCCTTAACTATAACTGGTTCCCCAATATTTTCTTTAATAGGGGGATGATATTTAAACCACTTCTCCTTAGGGTTATCAACATGAGTAGCAAATGATTCAAAAAAAGAAGCTACTATCTCAGAGTCAAGTTCATAATTAGTGCTAAACTTGTGAAAAGCATCGGTATGCATAAAAGTTTTAACACAATCAAACTCAAGTTTTATACCTGAATCCTTACCTTCGTCGAGTTCCCAATCTTTAGAGTTGTGTTTAATTCTTTCCAAGAGATCTCATCTGAGTTAAACAGTCTTCTTCATAAAAGAACCAGTACAAGAAGTATCGAGCATGGATCGATCATTACGAGAAAGTCGGGCATAAAAATTCTGTATAATAATTTCTCTTGAGAGCTCATGATTGGGGCATGAATATAACATTGACTTAATCCTCCCCCAAGCTTGAGCTATACTTTCTCCTTCACGAGGCCAAAAATTATGTGTATAATTCCGATCACGATGAACTAGATGCATAGGATAGAACTTTTGGTGAAATTACATTTTCAGCCGGTTCTGGTTCCAAGCTCCAATATCATCACATAGCCTATACCATGTCAATGCTTTTACCCACAAAGTTAAAGGGAAAACCTTCTTATTAACCTCTTCTCCGGGTAAACCTGGAAGCTTAAACAATCCACAAATTTCATCCACATGTATCAAATGCATATCAGGATACTTCGTTTCATCTCCTGCATAAGGATTAGCTAGCAGTTGCTCTATCATACCCGAAGGAATTTCATAACCAATATTTTCAGTAGGTGCAGTAGGTTTAGGGGCAACTCTTTGTGTTTCCGGTCGAGGTGAAGATACCCCGAACAAGCCCCTCAAAGGGTTGTTCTCCATAGTGACATGTAACAATAAATTTCAGCACGTAGTATAACATTTTCCTTACCAATTTCCACTTACCAAGAGCGCTTCACTCCTCAGCAACGGCACCAGAAAAGAGTCTTGATGACCCACAAGTATAGGGGATCAATCATAGTCCTTTAGATAAGTAAGAGTGTCGAACCCAACGGGGAGCAGAGGGAAATGACAAGCGATTTTCGGCAAGGTAATTTCTGCAAGCACTGAAATTGTCGATAGCGGGTAGTTTGATAGAAAGATAATTTGTAACAAGTGACAAGTAGCAATAGTAACAATAGGTGCAGCAAGGTAGTACCAATCCTTTTTGTAGCAAAGGACAGGCCAAAACAATCTCTTATAGCAAGCACAGCGTTTTGAGGACACACGGGAATTTCATCTAGTCACTTTCATCATGTTGGTTTGATGCGTTCGCTACTTTGATAATTTGATATGCGGGTGGACCGGTGCATGGGTGATGTTCTTACTTGAACAAGCCTCCCACTTATGATTAATCTCTCTCGCAAGAATCCGCAACTACGAAAGAAGAATTAAGATAGAATCTAACCATAGCATTAAACATATGGATCCAAATCAACCCCTTACGAAATAACGCATAAACTAGGGTTTAAGTTACTGTCACTCTAGCAACCCGTCTTCTAATAACTACTCCATAATGCATTCCCTTAGGCCAAAATATGGTGAAGTGTCATGTAGTCAATGTTCACATAACTCCACTAAGGGAATCACAACATACATATCATCAAAATATCAAACGAATATCAAATTCACATGATTACTTATGACGAGACTTCTCCCATGTCCTCAAGAACAAAACTAACTACTCACAAAACATATTCATGCTCAAGATCAGAGGGGTATTAAATATCATGATAGATTTGAACATATAATCTTCCACCAAATAACCGGCTAGCATCAACTACAAGATGTAATCAACACTACTAGTCACCCACAGGTACCAATCTGTGGTTTTGATACAAAGATTGAACACAAGAGATGAACTAGGGTTTTGAGATGAGATGGTACTGGTGAAGATGTTGATGTAAATTGGCCCTCCCGCGGTGAGAGGGTTGTTGGTGATGATGATAGCTTCGATTTCCCCCTCCCGGAGGGAAGTATCCTCGGCGAAATCGCTCCGCCAGAGAGCAAAAGTGCTCCTGCCCAAGTTCCGCCTCGAGACGGCCACGCTCTCCATCCCGAAAGTCCTCTTCTTATTTATTTTTTCTAGGTCAAAAGACCTTATGTACCGGAAGATGGGCACCGGAGGTGGGCCAGGAAGCCCACTACCCACCAGTGCGTGCTTGGAGGGAGTGGCGCGCCCTGGTGCCTAGTAGGCACCTAGGTGGCCCCTCTGGTATTTCTTTTCTCCAATGTTTTTTATATATTCCAAAATAATTCTCCGTGAAATTTCAGCTCATTTGGAGATGTGCAGAATAGGTATCTCTGACATAGCTTTTTCAGGTCCAAAATTCTAGCTGTCGGTATTCTCCCTCTTTGTGTTAACCTTGCATATTCCTAGAAAAAAAGGCATTAGAATTACTCCACAAAAGTGCTATAATGGATAAAAACACTATAAATAACAGTAGAAAAACACGATGCAAAATGGACGTATCAAGCATACCCGCTCTTCTCCACACGGGCATGGGATGGACTCGACGATAGTCTCCCCGTCCTCGTCCTCCGTTACCAGCGACCTCCAGTCAACAAACCCTGGCGGCAGAAGATGGTCAATCTCGGTGAGGTGCTGGAGGCGCCCAGCAGTGGCGGTGGAGGGCATCCATTTGCCCTTGGTGTCGGAAGCCGCCTTGAGCTTGCCTTTGGGTACGGCAGGTCCTTTGTCGGTGGTGTCCTTTTCCCCATATGTCACTCTTTGCCGCCCATGTGTTGCTCGATTTGGGAGCCATCAATGGTGCACGTGCGTTGGTGAGCGAGGTGGAGCAAGCAGTGGAGCTTAGGCATCAGCAGCAATGGCGGCAGGGTGCTTGAGAGAGATGGATGAAAGAGGAGAAACTAGGCACGTGTCTCGCTCGGTGGGTTTTTCTTCTTTACGAATCCCTGCGAGATAGGAAGCAGCGGGTGTAATGTCGTGACATGCGGTGGGTTTGGGCTACTCATTCACCACTAACCACGCTTAAAACGCGTGAAGGTCGAGGCATTTCTATTAATGGCACCGGTACCTGAAACGTGTCGTCTAGTCATGTCATAATGACTGCCAGGACGTGGCACGAGCGGATGTCATAATGACTAACAGGACGTGGCACGAGTGGGTCCCAAAAACCCACAAGCGCCTCATGTTGTTGGCCTGACCAATATGGTCTGGTTCGACCAATTGAAGTCGAGTCTGGTCCAGTCTCTCTCTAGGACTTGGGCTCTGGTTCCAATAGATTTCACGACTACTCCACGGGAAACCGGCCTACGGGGGCCTACTTTTCGAGATGACTTCGTTGTGGAGATCAGCTATCTACATCAACAATTCCAGAAGAGGAGAGTCAGTTTTGACTTCAACAAGCTTGTGCGGGCCGCACGAGCAAATCGACCCCGCTCAGAAAGAAGTCGGATTCGAGGATCAATTCGGGGGCTACTGACGGTGTTACGGCCAAGGTTGCCTCGCCCTAGCAGAAATCAGCCTGGAGCCCCTAGGTCGGTAACTCATGGGCTAATCAACCAAGCCCATGGTCTTACAACCAGATGGGCTAGGAAGGCTTGGCTAAGAAGGCTTGGAGTACACGACAAGACAACCAACGCTCGGAGGACTCCTCCTAACCAACTTAGTACCTATAACCTTAGGCCCCGGTAGCCATATAATCCAGCGTGAGGCTAGTTAAATATAGACAAATAGAACCTAAGAACTTTGCTCAGCCCCTTGATCTATGTAACCCTATACAATTAAAATACACTAGCAGGAATACATATTACGTCATATATCAAGAGCCTAAACCTGGTAAACTCTGTCACTATTACCATCTGATCTATTCGTCTGGCAGATATCCTATTGAGGGATCTGCAAAAAAACACTCAGAACCTACAACATGAGCCTGACACATCAACCCGGGACAGATCACACGACGGCTTGGGCAACATGAGCATGACACAACGACCAAGGACGGATCCCACGAGGGCTTGGGCAACGCCCACGGCTAGAGCGATGACATTGGAGCCGGCTTCTATACATGCACTCAAAATCATGCCCAGCTCATCATGTACTCTCTTTGTAAACTAACATAAGAGCATTTAGATCGTGATCTAAACGCTCTTATGTTAGTTTACAAAGGGAGTAGGTTTTAGAAGGTTTAGTTAACATAATTTGTATCTAGTTAGCTTGTAATATATTCAAACCATGTCTAAATTTTGTATTTGAAGTGATAAAATGGGGGAGAAATAAGTGACAACATTAGGTGGCTGAGCACCCAATCGCTGTCCGCAGACACGTCCGACCATGTCCATGGACAAATGACATCTTTTTGGGTATTGCCCTTAGATGCTGGCAAAGTGGAGGCGTTGGACAAAGTGGAGGCCAGTGGTTAGATCACGCATCGTCCAATGTTCGGCTGCTATGTATCGGCTGCATAGTAGTTTCGAGATGCTGGTGCTTGGATTAGCTGACCAACGTAGTTAGATTTTCAGTAGCTATATACACGACTCTGAGTCTCTGACCATCTACTACCCAATTACATACTTCGCAGAGATTATGCTACAGTTAGAGCAACATTTCCTTCCCTCTAGTCACTCAGTTGGGCATACTAAACTAAGCACCCTCGGCTTCAAAATTGTGCAGGCAGGCCAGGTGGCCACCCTTGGCCTTTTCGTAAGCTCCATGCGAATCATATCTCACCGCTGCAAAACCATGTCCTGCCCCATTGCCTCAATACTCCTGTGATGCTTCATACTCCGTAGCTTGACAATACTGCATTTTCAAAATGATGCCAATCCAAAAGGGCCGCCAAGTAGGCAAAAGAAGAAAAACTGGGGCAATCTCCTCTGATTAAATGGGTCATGCAAACTGACTATGCTTCCATAGTCAGTTTGATGCCTGATCTCTGATTAAATGGGTCATGCAATCTCCCTGGCACGCATCTGTACTTCACGAATCCTGCTTAAGCTTGTTGCCTGATCTTCTTGATGATTCCCTGCCTTCACAACACAGAACAAATCCTTAATGGTAGCAAAGTTATCCTCCTGTGTACAGATCGCTTTATCTTTAGTTGCACAGCGGCGTTTCCCATAATTAGCCTCAAAGTCAATTGACTTCTCATTAGCCCTTTGAAGCACTGATGCAGGTATTCCTGGATGGAGAAAACAAAATGAGCATGCAGCACTTAGTGTTTCCTTTTGTGCTAACTTAGTAAAGCCTCAGGCAAAAAGAGCATTCAAATTTGAGTAAGTGCACTGCAAAAACAAAAATACTGGCTTGGAAATAACCTGCTAATCGAGCAACATTCACGCCATAGCTTTTGGGACATGAACCAGCTGTTAATCTGTAAAGGAAAGTCACTTCTTCCAAACCTCCTTCTCCAGTGCCTACTTGGCATGCCATATGGCAAAGTGATACCTACAATATGAGGTATTCAAATACACAGGTTAACACCTGTATATGGTTGAATTCAAAGCATGATATGGACACTTTACCTTGCTATCCTCATGTTCCACTGCTAACTTATGGTAGTGGGTAGAAAACAAGCCTAGACACTGCACACGATGAACTAGATAATCTAGAACAGATGCCCTGTTATAGTCCATAAGGCAGCAAATCAATCATCTCAGAGTTGTGATAGTAAATGAGGTAACAAAATGATAAATAATGTCAAGAGGACATAACAACTCAATGATATGATCTTTAATTGAACGTACGCAATAGCTTGTCCATCAGAAGTCGATGTGCCCCGCCCAAGCTCATCTAAAGCCACAAGAGAATTCTTGGTAGCTGACGACTGAAGCAAAAGTCATAACAGAAGTAATAAATAGATAAGCAAACATGAAAACTGTGACAGCCATTCATATCTGAAAGAGAAATCTTACAAGCACGGAAGCAGTCTCCATGAGCTCCACCAAGAATGTACTTTTTCCAGCCATAATATGATCCCTTGCTCCCATGCGAACAAAGATACGGTCAACAAGAGAAAGCTCAAGGTTTTCCGCCGGAACATTTGCTCCAATCTGTCAAAGCATGAGAGCAGTTAACAAGCAGCATTGACAGTTATGATGGTGGAATAACTGTGTCAATATAAGATAGTGGATTACCTGTGCCAATATTATGGTAAGACAAACTTGACGCAGGAGAGTTGATTTACCACCCATATTTGGACCAGTAAGAACAATAAAGCTGGCATTTCCTGGCCCACCCATGTTAATGTTATTTGGTACAAATGAACCCATGCTTAACGAATCACTTCGAATAATGGGATGCCCAAGATTTCTTGCATGGAAAGTAGGAGTATCATCTGGACCACACAATTCTCTGATAGTTGGACAGCATGTTGGCCCCTCAAAATAATCACCCGCAATAGAAAGACTAACCAAAACATCAATCTCTGCATGATAAAACCAACATAATATCTAGTGAGCTTTTGTGACAAACATCATTCTACTTATATGTCCTTATGTCCATAAAGATTTAGCACCATAATTCATACAGAAGAATACATCTTTCCTGCGGTGCAGAAGCTAAATAGTTCTATATATGTAGAAAGGTGATCAGTTGATTCAGAGAGTATGCAAAACTAGTAACATTCTCTCAAAAAATCCATCTATCCCTTAAATGTGATATCACCCTTGTTGCTGCCCAGCAGCTGGCAATATAATGCCAGAAACATACAACTACAACCAATTTTTTAGTAGAAGCAATTAACTGCCATAGCAGATCGGGAGTACAGTGAAAACTAACAAGGAGCAATAAGGAATTTGGTCGAACTAAGTTGCTAACAATGGGGCACAGAATGAAATAAAATAACATCAGATGCAGTGTTACCAGCAGACACAGACACCAACTGTCTCCACTTGCTGTGATGCTCAATAAAGCGTTGAATCAGTTTCTGAAGAATGCCTTTCAATATTGATTCTTTATCCGTTGCAACCTTAGAAAGTTCTGATATTAGTTGTTTTACTTCTGGTGTCCAGTACCGGCAGACACCCTAGCCAAAAGTTGAAATTATGTTATGAACTTCAAATAACAGAAATATCAGTTTCAATAAAACATCTATAAGCCTTTATAGAACATTTTCAATGTGTTGAGGCAAAGTGAGCAAATGCATTGAATGCTGCAGAGAGTTAGTACAAAACAACAACCCAGCAAAGGGCCAAAATAGAACAGCTCGTGACAGTAATCAGCTCATCATGCCTTAGAAGAAACCATTTCAAAGGATTGGAGCCATGGACTTAATCAGTGGATCATCAACCCAACAAGTCAAGCAAAAGAAAAGGGGTGAATTAGCCATTAACAATCACCACCTTGACATTTCCTGAGCACATTGCTTATGCTGCAAAGGCAAATAGCAAACCCACCCAGGTCTTCAACGTGTTGGTCATTTAATATGAGGTCTAAAGAGGGGTTTCAAATCACTGTTCTTAAAAACACAAATATCAAAACCAATCCCAATGTTGTTGTCCAACTAACACCAAGGATGGATAGACTGAAAGGTTATACACAAACAGTACTGGAACTAAGCACCCTGATTGAAAGAAGTCAATTCTTAGTAGGATAAGCTTCCTTTAGCAAGATAATTAGAACTAGCACTTTCTGTAATATACAGAGAGTACGGACAAACTCAAGCAACCAATAATATTAGGCCATTTTCCCCAAGCTCTTCTATTCCTCCCCTGTCACCCCACAACACCGGCAAGATGCGCACGCCCAGTGGACCTTCATCGTTCATCGGCCCTCAGGCACCTCCAGGCCACGGCTATGCCCTCCGATTCCAAGGCTCTAACACACTGAGGCATGACAGTTATGTCAAACTAATCCACTAAAAAGCATGTTTCAAGTTTCAACTTTCAACCAATCACTTTGGCATGAACAATTGATTACATCCTCCTCAGAGCAGTCTGACTATCTTTTTCTTTCTTTCTTTTCTAACCGCATAGCACTACATGCATCAACACCCCAAACAACATGCAACAGTATCAGTACAATTCCATGCTCGTATTCAAGTACAAGAAAATTCATGTCAAATTACCTTTTTTGTAGACTGCAACTCATAGTCACTAGGAACAGAACCCCTCAGGCTCTCAGACACTTCAATAAGGTAAGTATCCTTTCCAACATTTACATACTTAACCTGCACCAGTAAACCAATTATTAGTAATTGCTAAATAAACTAATAAATGGTCGACATTTGAAACATTAGTGACGCATAGCACTACCGATGAATCCCTCAGTAGCTTTCTTTGCTCCTTCAGGTACTCCTGTAGACTGGATTCGATCTCCTCTATGGCACAGGAAGTGGCATCATATTCAGGGTCACAACCTTCAAGAGGTATGATCCGACCATTATGATCAGCCTCTGACCAATCAAATGCATCCCTGAAGTAATCTAAAACAGATGACACATCTGGTAACCCTTTGCCTGTAAACAGTTAGAGCTTGAAGGTTACCTTACACATTAGAGGCAGTTAAACAATCTGATAAAAAACAGACACCGTGTAGAGAAGACCCCTCGTGTAGCTTAACTAATGAAGAAAGTTGTTATTACTACCTGGTGAAAGCAAATCATTTAGTAGAGAAGACCCCTCTGTGCCTGTCAACGCCCTAATAGAAGAACATGCCTGAAACATTTGCTGGCAACCACGAAGGGCAGCAGTGAACTGCTGGAGCAGTCTCTTTGCTGTGTCTTCATATAGAACAACTGACTTAGATCTCCCATTTTCACCACTGCAAAGAATGTAGTATGAGTCATTAAGAATAAGAGAGTACATTTCAAAGGTCCAAGAGTAGAAAAGCAATGCAAACTTCTATAGCTAAACCTGGAGCAAAAATATATATAATGCAAAAGTCAAAAGTCAAACAAATCCAGCTTATTGCACAATGTCACTACTAATAAGGTATGGTATTGACTTACCATCTAGAGAAAAGGTGTGCAAGCAGACGCTCCATGTCTGGAAGCCTACATAAATCTTTACGGAACTGCATAGCACATTCATGCCCGACTCCCTGGAAAGATGAATAAAGCGTTAAAAACAACAACGAAAAGTAAAATGACAAGCATAATCACGTGAAACATGAAAGCAAATTTCTGACTTCGATACATACATATATACAGTGAAAACAGATGCACAATCAGAATATACTATTATATGGTAATCATCAGTTTGAAATTTCATAATTTTGTTCACACATTAATAACTATGTTGCAGCGTTTTAATTTGAGGAGACTGCACAAGCTTCCCACCATGAATAGATAACCATCATATACTTCATAAGCTCAAAGAATAGTAATTATCCCAAGGCTATAAGATATGATCCATATAATGGTCAGGTTTTCTTTAATACTCGAGATGAGCAACTTAGCATTAAGGAACAAAGTGACAGCAACAACAAGCACATCAAAACAGTTCTAAGTACTAAAGCATTTAATAACTTGGTCATAATTAATTAAATGGCACCCACCCCTATGTAAATAATTGTGTTAATTGAGTGAAATGCTCTATTAGGCCATAAACTCACATTGAAAGAACAGTCTAGTCCCTAAACTCAAAAACTGCACACTTCAAACCATGAACTGTTTTAAGTGATACACTTACGGCCAAACGGTTCAGGAGGGCGCGGCAGGGGGGGTGGGTGCAAAATGGATAAAATTAAAGGAGCACGTTGCCGGCCGACGCCACCACGCCATGCCTCAATGCAGTCCGCTGTCCGTCGAGCTGCACCGAGCCATGGCCGTCGGCGAGAGAAAATTAACGAGCTGCTCGGCTCGTTAAGCTTAACGAGCAAAAAATCTTGTGGTTGAGATGCCATGAAATGTTGTCATGCGAGATAACAATATGTGTTGTGTTGTACTAACAAGCTTAACGAGCTGCTCGTGAAACTCATTAGCTCGTTTGTTAAGCTCATTAAGTTTGACGAGCTGAAATCAATGATTGGCTCTGTTCATTAAGTGAGCTATGAGCTTATCAAGCTGTGCTATCTAGCGCTCATTAAGCTCGCGAGCTACGAGCTTTTGGTCCAGCCCTAGGTGAGAAGTCCCTCCAGGCAAAGGCGGTGGCACACACGAAGCCCACGAAGGTGTCCTCAAGCGTGTGTGCCCAGCTGACATAGGCGAGCAGAAAGAGCTCCATGTTGGTATTGGTGAACGCCTGCTCGGCCGCCACGCCGAAGCCGAGGACAAAGGCAAGGAGCAGGTTGAGCGGGAAGTGCAGCGCAACGGCGGAGGTGGAGTAGGCAGCCATGGGCTTGGTAATGTGTTGGGGGTGGAGATATAGATGGAGCTGGTGAAGTGCGTCCAGGTCCGGGAGCCAACACAGGTAGAGCACAGACACTATCACACACAGGTACACCACGCAGTTGAGTGCCGTGATCGGCGCCACGAAGAAGATGAAGAAGACGCATTGGATAGTGGTAACCTCTGTCTCAACGTGTGTGTTTTGGTTCTTGCTTCATTTCCTGGTCCAACACTTTGCATCCATCCTCTTCCAGTAAATGTGACCGTGCAGATACTTCCTTCTTGGGATATCATGTATTAGACTAGCACCCGCAGTTCAGGCTCTGACGACATGGCAGTCACGTGTGCAGTTATACCTCTGTCTCAACGTGTGTGTTTTGGTGCTTGCTTCATTTCCTGGTCCAACACTTTGCATCCATCCTCTTCCAGTAAATGTGGCGGTGCAGATACTTCCTTCTTGGGATATCATGTATTAGACTAGCACCCGCAGTTCAGGCTCTGACGACGTGGCAGTCACGTGTGCAGTTATTTCCTCTCAAACCATTTTTTGGCCTTAAGTGTATCGCTTAAAACAATTTGTCCTAAAATGTGCAGTTTTTTACTTTAAGGCCTAAACTGTTCTTTCAATTTGAGTTTATGGTCTAATGGGGCATTTCACTCTTGGTCTACAGTATGCTCGATTGTGAGAGAAATAGTAACCATATAGATATATTTGTAAGTTTCCATGCATATGTGTGCTATACTGCTATTGATCTTATGAGGCTAAAGTTGATGTTGGGATTTTGCTAGAGGAAATAGAAGCAAGAAGTTCATAAATTTGTTTTTGCAATGCTAACACCATTCTCTTTATCTTTTGTTTGAACAACCCAATATCCAACACACACCTTTGTTTATTCCACTTCTAATTATATATTTGTAGAAGTTATTAAACATATAGTGATACGAATTAGTTTTTTCAATTGAAAAAAAATGTTTGGATGTCAATTTTTGTGGCAACAAAACATTTGCATGGAAAAGGGCTCAAAAGATCCAGAAAAAAAGAAGTCAAAGCATAGAATCTTTCTCTGGATTTTGCTGTATGCTAAGATAAACACAAAAGTCCTAATGTACCACAAGAACATTTCCATGTATTGCCTTGCTTGTAACTTTCTGGATTATGTTGTAGCCATACTGATACCATAACTGTGTGGTGTTTAGGTCAATGTGTATTCAAGAACTGATGTACTATCATCTCTGGGCTTTGTTGAATTATATACACTGATAGATATAATGGACAAAAGAGTGTCCTTTTGTGCATATGGCCCTCGTGTTGCTCACTGGGCCCTTCAACCGGATCGATGCGACTTCCTTCTCCAGGGGAGAGGCGGGCAAGGGGGGCGAGGGGGGCTTTATCTTAGGCTGACAGTGGGAGTGGGTGCTTTCAGGCGTCCAGAAGGGCCCCGTGCGACAACAGCAGCTTGACCCTTCCTTTCAACTTGGGGTGGATACCAGAGCAGTGGTCCTGTGGAATGCAGGCGGTGATTTGGTGCATCAGGGACAAAGGGTGAGCGGCCAGTGCGGCACCGCAATCTGCTTGCAGGCAGAGGATGTCGGGGCATCGACCCCCAGTAGGCAATGATAGTGGGTTCCTAAGAGCGTGGTGGTTGGAATGAATTCCATGGCAATGGCCCCCGTGTGGTGGAAAGCGACATGTCAGGTATTGCTAGTGGTGGAGTCGGTGGTGCCTTTTCTATAGTGAAATGCAAGATAGACATCACTAAAAAATAGATGCAAGCACTCTGTTATTTTATGCTGTAAGCAATTTAAAAGAAGGAAAGAAAACCAAATATGGGTTTGTGATATGATCATGTATGTGCTCTATGAACCAAGAAAAACTTATGGGTTTGTTATGCTTTGTCACTTAGTACTAAAGGTAAGTGAAACCAGATGGCATACATGCATCTACAGTTTTCCATCTCGTTTTTCCAGACTCGTTTTTCTAAATATCCCCTGGTACACAAACTGATGCCGCATTGCCTATTCTATGATCAAGTAGAGAAGAAAATCCCATCATTAAGATATCGTATTTGCATGTATCTGAAGTGTTACTCTTGCATGTAAATCAAATTTTGCCCAAGCAAAACACACCAACCCAAAAATAGCTTCCATTACTATGTTATATGTCTTCATTGCTGATTTGTCATTATAGCTATGCAAATACCGTTTTCAAATAATCCTACGTGAATAGCAAAACAAGCTTTATGCTAGGAAAATTATTTACATAAAACACAAACCTTGAAAATAGCAATGGCACCTTGACGCTGTAGTATTGCTTTGCAATCATACAAAGGCCTTACAATCCACCGTTTGAGCAATCTTTTCCCAAATCCAGTAACACAATGATTCAATTGTTCATACAAGGTCCTGAAAGTATACGCAAAAGTATGTTGTCAGTGTCACTTAACAGAGTTCAATATATAGACAGAAATAAAGAGTTTAAAGCAGGTAGTACCCTGAGAGACCACCAGTTGCATTCTCTAGGATCTCCAAATTTTCCAGTGCGGCAGCATCAAGTATCATATGCTTCCGCATATTGTTGATGAGCCCCGAGCATGTCAGGGGCTCAAATTCAGCACATGGAAGCAATTTGTCATCCAGAAGGACTTGCTTTAAGTAAAACAAAGAACCTCCAAGAGCAGAAAGCGCATACGCTCGATCACCAGCTTCAATTAGCTCACTTAATAGGTCAGGCAGACAGCCCACATTGTTTTGTACACCAACAGTGTTTCGTGACGCAGTGAGATTATCTGATGAGCTGTAGTATTGCTCTATTACCTGAATAGTTTTCTCTGCATCCCAAAATTCCGTAGATGGAAGCAAAGCATTTATCAAAGGGTCTCTTGTATTGTTTTTCAGTGCCCTCTCAGTTTCTGCACTCAGCATCTTAGCTGGCTTTATGATTTCCACAGGTCGTATTTCAGACAAAATGGAACATAGCACATGACGTTCAGGGTCATCTTGAAACTGAAAAACAACAATTACATAATGATAAGAGGCTACACAATTAATAAGGGGCGCTTGATAGTTCTTCTCTGCGTGCAAGTATGACTGGAAATAAATGCTAGAATCATATACCACCTACCTGTCCAATGATGAATTTGCTTGTAGAAACATCAATTATGCAAACACCAATTGTATGACCATCTTGACTCTTTGTTGAATTACATGGATAACTTTCAGCCACGGACAAGATGTATGACGTATCTGGATTCGCCAGAAGGGATTCTCCTTCTGTCAGTGTTCCTTTTGTGACCATTGCACATATTTCACGCCTCACAACCTTGAGTAAAGAAGGAAAACAACAAAAATAGATATGGTCATGTTCCCAGCGCAACAATAACAAGATTTGAATTTACATAAAAAATAGAAAACAACAGGACACTGCTCAGAAGTTTCCAATCTAAATCACTGACATATTTGTTATCAAAACAGAAAAAACTAGTTATATTTGGCATATATCTTTGTGGTCACGGTATGTGCATATCGGTATTACAAAAGCGGTAACTCTGGTTGACCATGGGACCTAAACAAACCTTGTCTTTTGTACCCGTCTCTCTACGGCGAAGTTCAAGCTGGTCTGGCGTCTCGGTCTGCTCTACAACCAGAACGCGATAACCCTGTGATAAAATGAATGTTTTTATTAAAAAGAAAACTTATCTACTATTGATGAATAAAGTTACATCAAATATGTCCTGACCTTCTGAGCTAGTTTCTCCAAATTCACTGCTAAATTCTTCTCTGGGAAGCCACAGTGAGGTTGGTCACCCTAAAACAATAGGATGCAAAACAAATGAGCAGAGTTCTGGATCACAAGGGAAGTTAAAAGCTGGAACGTGGAGTAATAGCAGCAACACCAATAAGGGGAAGAAAACAATTACACCTTCATGTATTGAAGATCAAGCTCCTTGGCCCCAACATGAGCATCCATCTCGTACAATTCATAGAATTTGCCCATCTATTTCAAATTCATAGAATAATGAATAATCACGACAGCCTTAATTTTACTTCAGTGAGCACTAGATAAATGTAGCTGTACCTTGAAGAACAGGACCTTATCCATGTGCTGGGATTTAAATTCCCACCATTGCCTCTATTAATAAAGACTGACAGTTAGTTTTCAAGACAAGTTAAGGAGAAGAAAAAGGGATGAATTGTCAGCATGGACATATTACCTGTCCACCTGTCAAGTTCTTCAAGAACTGGGGAGGCAAGAAGAGAGTTCTTGGATCATAGGCTGGGTCTGCAGGTCGTCTCCCTTTTGCATCTTTGCGCCCCCTATAGTTGAAAACACATCATAACAAGAGGCCCATTGAGAAAAGAAGAAGCAATTGATACAGCAAAGTGTATGGCTAGAATAAATTGCATTAATGAACGCATGTGTTTTGCCAGATATACACCCAATATTTTGACAAATACTATAAAATGTTTAAACCAAGCTGTCAAAACTGCTATAATTAAACTGCAAGAGGAAATAATCAAAATAGTACTCCGCAAGTACTCACTGCCCAAGGAATGTGAACTTCTCCATCTGCCGACTTCCAAAGCGCTCAGACAGGTCTCCAGTAAGAGCAAGGTGAGCATTCTCTAAAATCCTCTCTCCTGCAACAATGGCAACAAAAATTACAGACCAAACCACCAAACTCAAACTCAACAACAATTCAGATTCCATTACTCACTCGTATCACAGCTCGGTGGCACCTTCATTTCAGCCTTTTCAGGGGTGTTAGCTAGTTGAAAGCTGAACTTCTTAGCACAATCCAATGCACCAACATCCACTTGTTTCCTCTTCTTTGACAACGTTGACCCTGATGATGCTGAGCCAAGACCAGACGTTGACCGCACTGTGGACACTGAAGCTGACGTGGACAAGGAGTTCCTTGATTTCCCCTTTCGCGAACTGACCGCAACAACCTCTTCCTCTTCGTCATCCAACTCCACCTCCTCCCCATCAGAATCATCCTCCGGAGCAGCATCCTTCTTCCAGTCCTCGTCCTCAGTGGAATCCCCAGTTTCCTCATGCTCCTGCGCAGACGGCGACTTCGCCTTTGCGGTGTCAGACATCCTCCGAAGACGCCGCAGCTTCCTGGCCGGGGGCGGCGTCGCCTCCTCGGCGGCCCACTCGAATTTCTCCTTGACGAGGTCGACCTCCTCCTCCTCCCCGTCGTCGTACTTCACGCGGTGCCGGCGGGAGCCCCCGTCGTAGGCATCCACCGTGCCCTCGTACCACGCGTCGTCCAGCGGCCAGTACACCCGCAGCCGCCGCCCCACCGCCTCTCCCGCAGGCGCCGCCGCTGCATCATGCTTCTTCTCCTGCTGCGGCTGCGGCGGCGGAGACGGCTTTGGTGGGGGAGGGGAGGGCACGGCGAGAGGGGGCTTCCTCGCCTTAGGGTTCAGCGGCGACGGGGAGGGTTCTGCGGCGGGCTTAGGGATGGAGGCGGCGGGGGAAGGGGAAGGGGATGGCACGACGAGAGGGGGCTTCCTCGCCTTAGGGTTCAGCGACGACGGGGAGGGCTCTGCGGCGGGCTTCGGGGTGGAGGCGAAGAAGGCGGTGAGCTGGCTCTGCTTCCGGACGAGAGGGGAGCGGCCGTTGCTGAGGCGGCGGGACGCCATTGGAGAGCGCCCGAGGAAGGGATGGCCGCTTTCTCCCGGCGGGGTTTAGGGTTTCGCGGGGGATTTTTGGCGGAGGGGATCAAATAGGGGGGGTGGCGCGGGCAAGTGGCGGGAAACAGAGGATGGGTGCGAGGGAAGGAGGGTGACACGCGCGTCTGTTGCCGCCGGAGGAGACGAGGTGCTCTGCGGCCGAGCAGCGCGGGGAGGAGGAGGGCCTGGGTGCGGCCGTGCGGGCCTGCAGGGTCGGCCCGGTAATGGCTTGGGTCGCTGACAAGCGGGTTCTGGTCGGCTGCGCTTCTGTGGCGATACTGCGAGTTCCAAAAATGTTCTCGGAAAATAGTTCTAAAAGAAAATTCATGTTCACGGAAAATAGTTCTAAAAAAATCATGTTCTCTGAAAAGAAAACCAGCTCCACCATCCTTCCCATCACAGACCCCTGAGTGCTAAAGAGAATCAGATCAATGGAAGTTCCGAACATACCTTTGGTGCACCAGGTTGTCATCATTTTTGTGATGAGAAAGTAATATCGACTCAGATAGCCAGAAAGTCGTTGATCTTTGTCGATAAGTGTCAACAACGTCGATCTCAAAGGAGACACGACCCAAAGAAGAAGATGACGATTGGTTGACCACACATAGATGTCAGTCCGAGTTGATGTAACAATCAGATCGGCGCAGTTGCCACCAAAGCACCACCGGCCCGGAAAGACATAACCAACTCCACCTATTACCACATACGGAAAGGCAAACTTATCAACCCAGTTTTATCTTTAACCGACAAAGAATAGGAAGAAGTCGGAGGAGACCTTATTGAACATCGCCGCCACCACAGTCAAAAGGGGCGAAGCGACGAATAATGAATACCTAATGTCCACCCGATCTCATCACTAGATCTAATAGTGCATGTTTCGTCGAGGTAGGGAGACCTTATTGAGCATTGTCGCTACCACAACTGAGAGGGACGAAATAACGAACGACGAATACCTAATGTCCACCCGATCTCATCACTAGATCCAATAGTGCATGTACCGGCGAGGCAGGAGAACAAGTCGAAGGAACCATTATTGAACACCTCACTCACCACCACTGAAAGGGTGAGGTGATGGGCGAACAGAGACATAGTGCCATGCCCCAAGATGAACTTAACTATAATTCTAGTTGTAGATTGGTGCCTCTCTACATACCCCAGCGGTAGAGCTAATGAAGTAAGAGGACGTCGCGATCTACTCCTCGATGAGGAGTGATGACCTACACGTGCACAGGGTTTAGTTGTAGTTTTTTCAAAATAAGAGTATCGATCCCACTACGAGCACAGGAATGACCTTGTCTCTCGCGGGGATTTATAGTATAGTGTCTGCAAGTTAGTTGTGATCTAAGGCAAATTGGAAACAAAAGTTTGAAATATTGCAAGGTTGTTGTGAACATGGTAATAAAATGCAAGAGTAAAACAAAAGGTCTCAAAATGTGAAACGGCGGTTGTTGGAATCAACAGGGCTAAAGCATTCTCAGGGAGTTTGAATTCCTCACTAGTGTGTATCTAACGTAGCCTATGCCTAAACATAATTTAAATTATGGGTTCCTGAGCCACTTTATATGTTTTCCATAAGTGGGCGGAGCCAAGTACATAAATACGTCCATACATGTCGCAGCCTCGTATCCCATACGCAACTACTGTTCATCCCCACTTCGGTTACCGAATGGTGATTAAGGGTTTCCATGTGGACGCAACTAAGGTGGTCTCCATTTTCCCCTACTGCAATGATCAGGGAAGGGGGAGATATGTTCTCACTACAAACCTCCGCAAACCCACCATCACACCAATGGCAATGATCTTTCGTCCAAAGAGGCATATGTCGACTTCACGACTTCAGCCAGCATTGAGAAGATCATTAACATAAACTATAAAGAGGATATCAAATCCTATCACTGTTCAATTCCTAAACACATCAGGGTTCCTACATATCCCCGGGAACTAGGGAGACTACTCGCACATTGAGATCATAAGCATCATGGAATGAATAGTGGTAAACACAGATGAAGTACCAAAGTAATACATAAATGGATCCACAAGGACTAATGTGCTAGAAAAAAGATAGAGATGGGATGGTGATGGTGTGGATGGATGATGATGATGCCCTGTCGATGGGATGATACCGCGACGAAGCCCCTCTATCAATTCCTCCTCCGAAATCCTTCCGAACTCTAGGGTTCTTCGTTCTAGAGTAGCTTCTGATTGTTGTAGGTGTCTGATCCACGATCCAGTCGCACAAGGGTAAAATAATGAGTCAGACGGTGGCGGCGGTAGGTGGTACGAGCGCGCACGATCGTGTCGTGCTCCCTCGATCGCCCTCGTCTTCTCTATTGCACCTATTTATCCTCCCCTTTTTTATGGTAAGCATTTATTATCCCAAATAGCATGAATTTTAGCACTTATAACGTTGGAATTCTTTCCTTGTGCCTCCAAATACTTCTAGTGAAGGAATTTTGGTGAAAACATATCAAAGGGTGCGCGGACGTGGTAAAATCTGGAGAATCCTAACACCATTGTACAAAATAAAAGGTGTAATCAATGCAAAACCTGGACTCTTCAAGGGGTGACATCGTGGCAACATTAGATTGCTTAGATAAGGCCAGGATCGATGAAAGTTTAAACAAGAAAACTGAGGTAACGACGAATCAAAGAGGTAAAATGACATGCATGACATATCTCTGGAATTTCAGGGAAATACTTCTTTTCACCAACCAATGTTCCTCTCTAGCGCCTTTCAAGAAAGCACCATGGCAGTCTAGCGGGTTCTATTTATATTACATGTCTTGTATGCTACATAAAGCAAAGGCTTAACATTTCCTCTTAGCTATTTCCCGTAGTGGTAGGGTTTGTCTTCTATTTGAGCCCGTCACATGGCTTAGCTATTCATATGGTCTTGCAATAGTTTATAACTGAGTAAAATCTACCACTACTCCTAAAAGTATTCGAGGTGTGTCACTTTAGTCCTAAAACTATGAAAACGCACGTTTGAGTCCCACTTCTTTCTAAAGTATGCCTTTGTCGGTCCTAAACTCGTCGGAGCAGGTCTGACATGCACCAGTGACAATTTGACCTTTGCCACGTCAGATGACTCAGTTTTGGTGGCAAAACTCCCACCTAAAACGGTTGGTGGGCTTGCATTTACCCCTACATGTACATAACCATAGAAAGGTTGCTCCTCTCTTCCCTTCCCTTCAGTTTCCCCCCTCATTTTCTCCCCTGCCATGGATGCAAGCTCCCACACTTCATTCACGTGTGCCATGGCGACGACCGACGCTGGAAGGTCACCTCAACCATGCACAAAAAAGGTTATGCTTGAAACAATGTCTCAATTACAAGACACATGTTAGCTGTAATAGAACATCACCTGAAACACTGACACAAATGAGTGCATTGGCTGCATCAACAATAGTAATATGAAGTGCATTGTGTACATATAACTAAGAGTGAATTACATGACACTAGAAACAAAAGCTAGAAATTTAGGTTCCTATTACATAAGAACCTCAAAATGCATATAAGAAGGTGCATATAAACCCACAACAACACATGCATGAGGTTTACTTCGGCACCTAGCTGGCATTATCTAAATACTCTCCAAAATAGAATTGTTATCTGTCCAAAAATCTCTTTGTCCAAAGTGAGAACATGTTCACTTATAATCAGTGATACTGGCCTTTGTAACCCTCTTCTTTAAGACAACAATGGATGAGGTAGCTATAGTGGGCTGCAAAGCATCTCTATGTGAGCAATGAAGGTGGATTCTGGAATAGGGCCTGGTGGCACAGGTGATTGTTGTTGGGGAAACGCGGTATTTCAAAATTTTACCTATGATCACGCAAGATCTATATAGGGGATGCATAGCAACGAGAGGGGAGAGTGTGTCTACGTACCCTCGTAGACCGAAAACGGAAGCGTTTAGTAACGCGGTTGATGTGGTCGAACGTCTTCACAATCCAACCGATCCAAGTACCGAACGTACGGCACCTCCGTGTTCAGCACACGTTCATCTCGATGACGTCCCTCGAGCTCTTGATCCAGTTGAGGACGAGGGAGAGTTCCGTCAGCACGACGGCGTGATGACGGTGATGATGAAGTTACCGGCGCAGGGCTTCGCCTAAGCACTACGACGATATGACCGAGGTGTGTAATTGTGGAGGGGGGCACCGCACACGGCTAAGACAAATCTTGGTGTGCCTTTGGGGTGCCCCCTGTCCACGTATATAAAGGAGGGAGGGAGAGAGGCCGACCCTCCTAGGGGCGCGCCAAGAGTATGGAGTCCTACTAGGACTTCCAAGTCCTAGTAGGAATCCCCTTTCTTTTCGGAGTAGGAGAGAAGGAAAGAGGAAAGAGAGAGGGAGTAGGAAAAGGCAAGAGGGGCGCCGCCCCCTTCCCCTAGTCCAATTCGGACCCATGGGGGGCGCGCGCCACCTCCCCTTGGCCTGCCTCCTCTTTTCCCGTATGGCCCAATAAGGCCCATTATTTCTCCCGGTGAATTC